>NW_022196896.1:78965842-78966988 GCF_008632895.1 Mastomys coucha | reverse complement strand
TTGGGGTCTGTGTCTCCTTGCTGACTGTTCCCGGCTTAGGAACTCACCGGAGAGAAGATGGCAGCTCCCAGGGCAAGATTTCTAGAGTCTTAGACTAAGATGTGCTTTGTTCTGAGATTTACATAATTAATACTGTATTTGAGACAATTCAATAAATATATTACTCACAAAATTATGTGTCAATGATGACTTCTAACTCACAACTGTTTTCTTCCATCAAATTCTGAGTTCTGGAATTATAGGCATTATAGGATTGTAGGAATATAAATACTCATGTTTATTTCTCTGCTCTCATAGTCAAGGTAAAGTAACTGACAAGACTTTCCATTAAAAGCCATTAACTGATATCACAACATTTAAGGAACTGATCATTGCTTCACTGATCATCAGTTATTCGCTTAGTGAACAAAGAACCATGACTATGCCAACAGTGAAGATACACGTGATAGTTAGGTTTCTCCAGGCAGAAACAAAGAACTATTCAATGCAACTATGAAATCCTTTCTCTTCTAAATGTGATAGGACCTTAAGAGTAGACTAGTAAGCCCAAAGAATATACTAGAGAATTAAGGAAGAAATCATCAGATATGCAGCTAACCAACTTTCAATAAGCAGACAAGCAACTCTATTGGCTAATGATATAAAATTATTCCATTTTATGTTTATTTTGTAATATTTGGTAATAATATATTCTTATACCAGTTTCCACTATGGATAAACCTGACATACTTAAAATGCAGTATAGAAAACAAAAAAAGAGTCACATCAGATTCCTGAGTCTGAGTCCTATGTTATTCAACCTATGAACGTGTTTGTGTATATTTGATAAACACTGCACAGGCAGAACTAGTTCATTACTAGAATAGTCTCTCTTTTACATCAGTATAAATATACTTCCCAGAACCATCTTTAATCTCTGATAAGCACTATCAATTTATAAATATTTCCAATTGGGTAAAGTTATATTAAAAGAATATACTAACATTTCTCTTCATTTAGAATGAGATCTGTTCAAATTGTTATGTGCAAGTTCATTTCTGGGTTAGAAATGTAAGCCAGTGGTAGAATGAGTGATTACCATTGATGAGAGCCTGGATTCAAGCCTAAGCAGAGTAAAAAATTAAATAAAGATAATTCTTAAATGCT
>NW_022196896.1:78954245-78965786 GCF_008632895.1 Mastomys coucha | reverse complement strand
TATATATATATATATATATATATATATATATGAATGGCTTTTGACCTTTTATCTTGTACAGAACATTTTGTTATCCCTTTACTTACTAAGCAAATACAACTATTTAAACAAAAATATTTTGCTGTGTTTTCATTTCTCTGACAGAAGTACCTGGGAGTGCACTACTGGGTCCTGGGTTAAGCGTGGTGGTTTGAATAATAATGGTCCCCGTATATTCAAACTAACCACTTGAATGGTTAGTTACCAGGAAAGGCACTGAATGAGTAGCAGGGAAATGTGTTACTGAGGGTGGGTTTGATGTTTCAATGGCCCTTTCAGACCCAATCTTTCTCTCTGCCTATGCATCAGATTGTATTTCTCCAGCATCATGGATAACAGATTAGCCTCTGAAAATATAAGCAAACCATCAATTAAATGCTTTATTTTAAATAGTTGCTTTGGCTACAATGTCTCTTCACAGCAATGGTAGATTGACTAAGATAGAAGTTGGAATCACAAGGGGCTTTTGCTGATATAGGCCTATCAGCACTTTCCTGTTGGCTGAATGACTGTGGCAGACTTGGGACTAACAAAGTGGTTGGAGGCTTTAAGGGAAGCATAGTAGTCAGTACTAGTAGGAGCAGGGAAGACAGTGCTGAAGGTGATTTGAACTGTGGGTGTCAAGCTGAAGAAGTTTTAGAGGGGAAGAATATTAACAAGTGGCCCAGAGACCATTTTGTTATAATTTTGCAAAGAATGTGGTTGCTTTTAGCTCCTGTCCTAAAAATCTTCCTGGTGCAAAATTGAATAGCTTTGGATTAAAGGATTAGCAAAAATACAACTTACTCCTTTTAAAGAAAAAAATTGAAATGTTAGGCTGTGTAAGATTTGTTTTTAAACTGTACAGTGTCTTTTTTTGTATAGTTAACACACTACCGAATGTGTCTTTAGATAGCCCTGTCCTGGTGGTATTTTCAATAGCCACTAACCTTGCCTGGTCCAGTCTGGGGTTTGTAAATTGGCATGGAAATTTAAAGCAGGTTCTTGTTGGTGCACAGCACAAATTAGTTATATATGGGGACAGTAGTTTGTTTTTTTTTTTTCTTTTGGTTTTTTTTTTGGGTTGTTTTTTCAATCTTCAGTTGTCTCTGATGCAGCTTATACAAAGGTCATTGTTGTTATGTTAACTGAATACCACTCTGTAACTGCAAAAAAAGAAAAAAAGTGGCTATTTTGTTGACATTCTGAATGCTTCTAAGTAAATACAATTTTTTTATTAAAAAAATTCCAAGACAGCCTAATACTGACTATATCATATGGTTATTAGTAATTACTCTTACACAGATCTCTAATAAAGAGGAACAAGCTAGACAAATGTACATTTTGAGGGAAAACAGAAGTGTAATAGAGTTAAATCCACTGTTTAAGGAGATAGAAAGTTTACTGAAAAGCCTGATGATAGATGAAATAAAAAGAGTAGTAATGTTGACTTGATATGTTGGCGCTAGGGTGGGGTGGGTGGTGTGTGTGGTGGTGAGGAATATGGAATGGGGGAATCTTCATGAGGGAATATTGAGAAGAGGATGATCTGTTTTTGGAATGTAAAGTGAATAAATAAATCACTTTGAAAAAAATTAAAGAAAGAAGAAAGTATGGTCTTTAGACAAAATTCCTACCCAACTAAAAGGGATTAAAGAAAAGTTTCCTTCACTTAAGCAGTGAAGGAAACTGTCAACAACAGAAAGTTGATGCAAATGTAATTTTACAATGGACCAAGTTCTAGCCCCATCAAAAGGAAGAACTTGGCCACTTCGGCTACTTTGTTCTGGATTTAAACTCAAGGATGCAATTAAGTGTTTATGAAATATCCCTCTAGGACTAAGGTGAACTTCTGAGGCCAGGCATATCTCAGAAGTGTCCCTGAAAGAAGGCTCAGAGAGGCTATTGCATAAAGCCCTGAAGGTGAAATCTAGATTCTGTTGGAGATTCCAAGAAGTTAGGGTTGGCAGAACTGTGGCACGTACCTGTCTAGGCGAGATGGTAGCAGTGTGTGATACTAGAAACAAGAAAGAGAAGTAAGTATATTGCAGTCAGTAAAGGTAAAAGTTGTTGAAGTTTTTTTTAATTATTATTATTAGATGTTTTCTTTCTCAGGTTCTCCTCCAAAAATAAAATAAAATAAAATAAAATAAATGAAAAAACAAAAACTAAAACAAACCCCTGTTCCCTCCCCCTACCCTCAGAGCTCCCAGGGACTAAAACACCAACCAAAGTTGTTGAAGTTTTGAAGAACATTGTTTATCAGACATGGAGATCCAGAATTTGGAGTTTGCTCTACTGTGTTTGGGTCATTCTTTGGTGCATGTCAGCCACACCGTAACCCTACCCACTCACCACCACCAAAATTCTAAGTGTGAAGTAGTTTATGGCACCAAACTAAAGCCTCAAAATATAAGGCAAGTAAATAGCCACTGAACATATGACTATGTGTGCAAGCTCACTAGGCTTCCAGAGTTTTAAATTAACGCAACAATATGAGGTACCTTTTGTCTATCAGATTAAAAAGGATAAAGAACGAATTCTAATTTCTCAGTAAGTGTGGGTGAAAGAGGTTCTCATTTATCTCTAACAAAGCCAATTGGCAGAAATATAGAAAATTATGTACTGTGTGAGGGAGTGGGAGAATGTTGTAGGATTAATGGTTTTCCCCTTCCTTAGAGGGTGTGTTTCTTGGAATCCTCTTTAGATGATATAATATAATATCTCTACTCTTGTTATTCACATTTTAAAACATACACATAAGATAGATTCAATCATACTTTTTCATCTGAAAACATGATAATAAGAGAATTTCTTAAATGTACTCATACACCTGAGCATGGTGATGTATGAATTTAATCACAGCATTTGAGAGTCAGAGGCAGGGAGATCTCTGAAATGAGACCATAGATCTCTGGTCTAGGTAGTGAATTCTAGGAACATCACAAGTATGTAAAGTAACCCTGGCACAACAATAACAACCACAAATGAACTTATATGCAACAAAATAAAATGGAATGGCTTCTTATGATGATTGAGGGAAATCAGACAGGACCAGAAATTGAAAAAAAAAAAATGGAAGAAATGTTGCAACATTTAGTAATGTGCCCCATTTACACAGGCCTGATTAGCTGTACCTTTTTAGAAAAGTCTAAAAGCAACTAAGAACACCAACAGCAAACTTGTAAACCAATGTATTTGGAAGGTCTGTGATGTCCAGTAATTTATGTGAATAGACTCTTTAAATATACTTAATATCATTATCAATCGTGTCCTTCTTCTGCACTTTGGCCTGTTATGTACTGCTTCAGACTACTCTTTGAAAAGTTATGCTGCTGTGAGGGAGCTGGGAGAATGTTGTACGATTAGTGGTTTTTCTCTTCCTTAGAGGGCATGTTTCTTGGAGTCCTCTTTAGATGAACAACATGATTTACAAACTTCACAATGATTTGAGGTTGATTGATGTATCTTCTGCATTCCTTCTCAGGCAGGCTCAGTATTTCAGAAGTTTCCTCCTTTGATTTTTTTTTTTATCAGTTCATTTGTTAATGAGATACAGGGTCTTTCTTCCTTTTACCATGGAACATAATTCTGTTATCAGCGTAAACACATTCTGCCCAAGGTGATTTCTCCAATGGGTTTAATCCTCCCTTGTAATCCACAAAATAAAAAGCCATCCAAATGAAGAAATAAATAATCATTTGGCCTAAAAGAGACTTTCACTTTAGATTGCCGATATTCTAACACACTGTAAAAGCTTGATAAAAAAAATTAACAAGGATGTTTAATTAATTGTTTACAGAAGCTGACATAATTCTATTGGGAGACATTCCTAATAGTCCATGCACATAGAATGATAGGGATTTGTTTATAAGTATAAATCAATCAAAAGCTCTGGAACAAAAAAAAAAAACAGTCAAAAAATCAAACTCTGGTTGGCAATTTCAAAATTAATAAATGACTTACTTGGGAATCCCTTTTTATCTTCGTTTTCCAGTGTGTTCCTGGAAGTACAGAGAAAATAAAATTCTCAGCTAGAACTCTAGTGGTGAACTCTTCAAGAGACTCCACTATATAAATATAAGTTTATTCTTGTTTAATTGGAAGATTTTGCACTTCTATGAAAATCTTTCTCTAATTCTCTCTTTCTCTCTCTGTCTCTCTGTCTTCTTTCCTTCCCACACCCACATGCATGCATGCCCAAACACCAGACATGTCGTGTCATAAACTTATTAGTCTTTCAAAATGATAAAAATAAATTGTTTGTTTTGAGGCAAACTTGGTATTTGTGAGAATAAACTGATAATTTTATACTTACATACCTTTACACTTCATATTTCATTTGGAATAATTTCATGTCACTAGTATCAAACTTTTATTTAATGATAGGTCTAGATTGTTATTCTAATACCTGTTTATACAAGCTGTAGCTGCTCATAAAAATTGCACATACTCTAATATCAGAAGTGGATTTATCTGCTTAGTTATCCTAGTAGCAGCCAATAAGTTTGCATTAAAATTATTGAAATAAAAAAATTACTGCTGAGGCCTATTTTCTTATTCCTTGAAATTCTGTGAAGCAAATGAATAGGAACTCTTCATGCATTTTTATTCAGTACAGCCTTAGGTGTCTTTTCTGAGAATACCTGCCTGCCCTCTCCAGTTCTTCTTCCACCCTTAGATTATTGATTCATGAGATTGGGGAGAATGGTGACTTGCTGCTCCTGTTTATTGTCCACCACATCCTACAAAATATTCTTCAGTAATTCTTCAGTATATAGAATTAAACTTCACCCCATACACAAATGTGGGAAATCTGACTAAGTCATTTGTTTATTTGCATGAAAATTCTTTTATCCAAAGGATGATTTTTAAAATCTAAATGAACTTTATTTAGCCTAGATATAGGATGAGATCTCCTCTTCTATATGTAAACCAAACGTGCATGCCCATACATTTTCACTACTGGTCTTCATACTTTCATAAGAAACTGGATTCCTAGGGCAAAAATTAGGCCCAACTAAAACAAACAAAAAATAAAAGTCAAACCTATTCAGTAAGGAAAACCTAAACTTTTTCATGGATTTCTACCTCCAGTTGATCTTCCTACCATTATTATATTTAGGAATGAATGCAATAGAATTACATAAAAAGCTAGTCTACTCAAACTTAGACATTTTAATATCTTAGCATTACTATATTTTTATTCTCTCTCTCTCTCTCTCTCTCTCTCTCTCTCTCTCTCTCTCATGTGTGTGTGTGTGTGTGCACCCTTGCCTGCCTGCACATGCAATATTGTATAGTAGCATGAGTATACATACCAAAGCACATACGTGGAGGTCAGCATAGAACTTGCAAGAGTTCCTTCTTTGCTTTCCCCATGTGCTTTCTGGATATTGAACTCAGCTCTGCAGCTTTTGTGGCATTTTCTAGTTCACTATACAGTTTTTCTTTTCTTTGAATTTTAGTTTTTTGTATTTTTAATTGTTTGTTTTTTGGGTCTGTATCATAGTTTGTAGCTTGACCTGGCCACAACTCATTATGCCGTGTAGGCTGGCCTTGAATACCTTTATCTTAATACTCCTGTCTCAGCCTCCTGTGATCTAAGATTACAGGCTGAGCCACCATGCCTGGCTACCTTACATGTCTTAGGCATCATTAGCATCTCTTTGTCTTGAATTTTCAGGATCAAACTTGCTGTGCAAAGCATTTCCAACACAGAAACTATTAAGAAAGAAAAATATAAGAAGAAACTTCAATTAATTTTTGAGACAGAATTTCCTACAGCCCATCAAACTTTAGCTTCAAATTCACTGACAATGAAGAGCAGGATGACACTGAACTTCAAACTGCCCTTCCTGTTCTCTGGACGCCTGGAATCACAGTGTATGTTGATATCATGCCTATTTTATTCAGGGCCCTCAACCAAACTCAGGGTTTGGATAATGCTAGGTAAACACTCATTCTTTCTTTATAACTGCATATAAACTGCTTGTATTCTACATGCTTTTGAAGTTTCTTTTAATTTGTTTGAATGGCATACATAATAAATTACACAGCCCCAGGCAAAAACATGGAGATGATTTTAACATATAGTATCAAAATTACTAATCTAAACATTGAAAAAGTTACTCATTTGAGCTAGACTTATTATATTTATTTTGAATCTATAAACACTGGATTTTATAGCCCATGAAACTAAAACCTACTGTTCCATAAAACATTTTCTTCAGTGTTAGTTTTGTATTCCTCTATCACCATCTACACAGAAGATGGGTGTCTTTGGCTTTATTCTCATACATTAGGGGTGAAAGCATAGGTATGAAAAGTCTATACAAGGTGGGTCAGTAAGTTTTTATTTATTTTTAACTTTGACGTATTTTACAACAGAACCTAAAAATTTATTTTTAATAGACACATATTTGACAGGACATCACTAAATCTTTCAACTAAGAGAGTCTGTTGAGGTTTTCTAAAGAATAATGTCTCTAATATTGCTTTCAGAATTCAGTTTATAAACTTTTCCTATAGTTATAGGAAAGCAGATTGATCATTTACCAGATCAGCACCCATCTAAAAGTGTTTAGGGCTGTTAGACAAGATTTAAAAGTTACTTTTTTTTAATGATATTTATTGTTTAAAAGGACAGCTAATATATACTCTATTTTAGTTTTGTAATGATTGGAACTCCACTATCATTCTATTGTTTATTTATTTATTTATTTACTTATTATTTATTTATTTTGACAGAATCTCACTATCAAAGAATTGCCCAAAATTCATGATTGGCTTCCAAATTCCAAATGCTCTTCCTATAAGTATGGTCCATGATTCTTGGCACCATTTTAACTTTTTCAAATGATGAGGTAAAATTGTAACATGTAAAGTTTTGTTTCTGGGAATTCTCAATACAACTTAGAAAGCACTAGGGATATATGTCAATGGTAGAGTTCTTGCTTACAATACTCAAGGTTCTGGATTTGGTCTCTAAATACCAGTGTTCTTATTTTATTGAATATAAAATATAATTGATTATAAGGTTCACTATTGCTGTACGGGTTAGTAAAAGAAATTAAACAGTAACCATATTTCATGACTTAAGATATGAACATCCTAATTATTGAGAGAATTTTTCTATATATAACTGAAGCTATTTATCAGTTTTACATATATTTGAGCGTTTTATGCATGTTTCAATTGTATCATCCTTTTCATCAACTCTTCCCAGATCCACTACTGTTTTCCTACCTGACTAACCTTGTGTTCTTTATTTTTTTAAATCCTTCAAGACCAAATTATGCTTTCCAAATAGTCTCGGATTTGTGATCATCCACTGGAGCTTGGTTAACTACCAGGAGGTACAATGTCAGAGAAAACTGTCTTTGCTGCTCCCAGCTGCTAGCAATTGCCAATACTCCCACAGTTAGGGGTGGTTTTCTGTGGCCGACTCACCTTCTCCATGCTGTGGTTTGTTCTAAATTGAGCCTGTAAGATTTTGTGCATGCTGTGGCAACCACTGAGTGTTAATATGTGCAGCTGCCATGCTGAGTACAGAAGATACTGTTCTCTTATTGCCACCCACCATCTCTGGCTCTTAAACCCTTTTCCACCTCTTCCACAAAGATCCCTGAGTCTTGGAAGGTAGCGTCTAGTACATATCTACCCTAAGGATGAGCAGTCTACATCATCTTATTCTCTGCACATTGACTGATTTTGTATCACTGTGCTTGTCATTGTAGATAGACACTTCTTACATGAGGTTTCAAGGAAAATGAGTCATTAAGAGTTAGTTTAATATCGCAGTTTAGCCGAATAATTATGGTATTTGTCAATGTCCAAAGGTTTCTAAGCAAACCTCTCCTGATACTGTCAGAAGATTGTCATTTCCATTTTACTTAAAATTATCGACTGAAATGTCTTCCAGATCCTCTGTTATGACTGTTCTAATTTGCCATCATAGCTTCCAAAGCTTATAATTTTTCTCTTCTCTTCCTTTCTCTTCTCTTCTCTTCTCTTCTCTTCTCTTCTCTTCTCTTCTCTTCTCTTCTCTTCTCTTCTCTTCTTTCCTTTCCTTTCCTTTCCTTTTAATTTTAAGACAGGATCTTACACTAGACTAAGTTTAGCTTGAAACTCATTATGTATCTTAGGCCAGTTTAATAGAAATCTTGCTTCAACCTTTGAAGTGTCAGAACTACAACAATGATTCTCTATGCCTAGTCTGATGCTTTGCTTCCAAATAATTCTAATAATCTACTATATCCTTTAAACCACAAAGAGGATGACCATGTTTTGAACTAATTTTAATAAATCCTGGCACGGGTTCACTACTTTTCTCAATGGTTTATGTTCCTGAACAAAACACACACACAGCCTTTCTATTTTAATATGCCTTAAACAGCACAATTACTGGGCCACTGTCTAACTTCAATGATGTTAACACCTACCTCCCACCAATAATACCATGCTATTACTTACTAATTCTATGTTCTATCTTGGCTGCTCTAGACCCAGTTCAGCCCTATGGGCCACGATCTCCAAGTTTCTCCACATAGTGGCTATTCCTTTCTGTCCTGCACTCTTCTTATGCATGGAGCCTCTCTTCTCCTTCAAACTCTCCTGGAATGGTAGATCCCTCTCTTTCCTCATTTCCTCTTTCCTGGGGTCCCAAGTCCAGGAAATCCTAAAATCTCAACTCTGGCCTCCCTAGCGAGTGCCTATAGGCATCTTTATTTACCAATAAGAACTAGCAGGGGATAGGTTCTCAGAAGCTACATCCAGAAACTCTCTTGCCAGTAGTTTTTTTTTTTGGGGGGGGGGAGGAACATAATTAGCTTTCATAATACAAACAGCTATTAATGTACATCTATGTTTCTAGTCCAATAGAAATCAAGTATGGCTGACCACAAGAAGCAGTCTAGAATTCACAAGTATTAAATTGTAGTGAGAAAAGAAGTTGTTTAAAATCAGGGATCTACAATTCAGCCTTCTGTTGACTCTTCAGCTCCTGCTTGGTTGTTGCAGATGAAGGGATTTACTAGATTAGGCAATATGAGAACAGTAAGACAGTTATGAGAAGCTCAGCTTCTTTCTTTTGAGTTGATATTATGCTTTTTCTCAGAGCAACCCCAATGTCCCAGGGCAATGGTTGTCAAAGTTCCTAAAGCTGTGAACCTTTAATTCAATTCCTCATGGTATAGTGACCCACAACCATAAAAGTATTTTGTTGCTACTTCATAACTATAATTTTCCTACTGCTATGAATCATAATGAAAATATCTAACATACAGTATATCTGATATGGAACTTCTGTGTGTGTGGGGTCTCAACTCATAGGTTGAGAACCACTGTTCTACAGTGGAGTTTGCCTATGTAATGGGGAGGCAAATACACCAACAACATAATGGTTTCACTTTATATCATTTTCCTTTCACAACAAATACAACTAATAACTTTTTGTTTACATTTTTATTTTTTCTTCTTATTGAAAATAATTTTCTTCCTCACATAATATAACTTTATTACAGTTTCTCTCCCTTTATTCCTCTGAGTTATTTTGCATCTCCCTTCCATCTGGATCTACCCCTTTTCTGCTTCTCATTAGAAAACAAACAGGTCTGATTGATAAACTTAATCCCAGGACAACCAGGGATATACATTGAAACTCTATCTTGAAAAATTAAGAACAACAAAACAAAACCAAAAAAGAAAAAAAAAAAAGAAAAAAGAAAACATCAAAAATGAGCTTCAAAGGAATAATAGTAAAACATAATAAGATAAAAAAAATCCAACACACTGGAATACGAAAAAACAAGCAAACAGAAGGAGAATAACTCAAGAGAGACCCAGTTTTCACACTCAAGAATCCCCTAAAAAGCACTAAACTGAAAGCCATAATGTATATGTAGAGGACCAGGAGGGTAAAAAGAAAGAAAAATTATAAATAAAATATAATTGAGAACTAAACAAAGAATCAACAAAACCCAAAGCTGATTCTTTGAGAGAATCAACAACATAGATAAACCCCTAGCCAAACTAACTAAAGGGCCCAGAGAGAGTAGCCAAATTAACAAAATCAGAAATGAAAAGGGAGACATAACAACAGAAACTGAGAAGTTTAAAAAATCATTAGATCCTACTACAAAAACCTATACTCAGCAAAACTGGAAAATCTAGATGAAATGGATGATTTTCTAGACAGATCCCACATACCAAAGATAAATCAAGATCAGGTTAACTATCAAAATAGGCCTATGTTCTCTAAGGAAAGAAAAGAAGACATTAAAAACCTCCCAACCAAAAAAACCCTAGACCAGATGGCTTTAGTGCAGAATTCTATCAGAACTTCAAAGAAGAGCTAATACCAATATTCCTCAAACTATTGCATAAAATAGAAACAGAAGGAACACTAAATAATTCATCCTATGAAGCCACAATTACTCTGATACCTAAACCACACAAAGACCCAACAAAAAAGAGAACTTCAGCACAATTTCAATTATAAATATCAATGTAAAAATACTCAATAAAATTCTCACAAACCAAATCCAAGAACATCAAATCCATCACTCACCATGATCAAGTAGGCTTTATCCTATATACCAAAATCCATTAACATAATCAACTATATAAAGAAAGTCAAAGAAAAAAATCATCTCCTTAGATGCTGAAAAAGCATTTGACAAAATATAACACCCCTTCATGTTAAAAGTATTGGAGAGGTCAGGAACTCAAGGCCCATATCTAAATATAATAAAAGCAATTTACTGAAAGCCAACAGCCAATATGAAATTAAATGGAGACATAGTTGAAGAAATCCCACTAAAATAGCTGCCCACTATTCCCATATCTATTAAATATTATACTCAAAGTTCTAGCTAGAGAAGTAAGAAAACAAAAAGAGATCAAGTGGATATAAATTGGCAAAGAAGAAGTCAAGGTATCATTATTGGCAGATGATATGATAGTATACATAAGTGGCCCCAAAAATCTACCATAGAACTTCTACAGCTGATAAACAATTTCAGCAAAGTGGCTGGATATCAAATTAACTCAAATAAATCAGTAGTCTTCCTTTAAGAAATTAGGGAAACAACACTCTTCACAATAGTCACAAATAAGATAAAATATCTTGGGGTAACTCTAACCAAACAAGCAAAAGACCTGTATGACCATAATTTCAAGCCTTTCAAGAAAGAAATTGAAGAAGATCTCAGAAAATGGAGAGATCTCCCATGCTCCTGGATTGGCAGAATTAGCATATTAAAAATGGCCATCCTACCAAAACCAATCTACAGATTCAATGCAACCCCATCAAAATCCCAACACAATTCTTCAAAGACATGGAAAGAGTAATGCTCAAATTCATTTGGAAAAGTAAAAAAACAAAACAAAACAACAACAACAACAAAAAAAAAAACAAAAACATAATAGTGAAAACAATTCTTTCTTTTTTTTGATTATTTTTATTTTAGATATTTTCTTTATTTACATGCGAATTTCTCCATTCCCAGTTTCCCCTCCAAA
>NW_022196896.1:78943021-78948116 GCF_008632895.1 Mastomys coucha | reverse complement strand
CGTGGGGCCTGTGGCTCCTGGCTGGCTGCTCAGGTCTCAGAAACTCACCGGAGAGAAAATGGCGGATCTCGCCTGGGTCTTTGGCCTAAGGCGCCTCCGGGCTGGCTGCTCCAGTCTCAGAAACTCACCCGAGAGAAAATGGCGAATCCTGCCCGGGTCTCTGGCCTAAGGCGCTCTCTGGAGGCAGGCCCTCCACTTGCAGGGAATGGGCAGAGGAGGACGCTGAACCTCTCCTGTCATTTGGAAGCTGAGAGGATTGTGTCCCTGCCACCCTGCGGCTCCCCTGGGAGTCGTGAAAATAATTCTTAACAATAAAAGAACAGCTAGGGGAATCACCATCCATGACCTCAAGCTATACTACAGAGCAATAGTGATAAAACCTGCATGGTATTGTTACAGAGAAAGACACATTTATCAACAAAATACTCACATAAGATAGAGGGTGGGAGGGACTTTGGAGGAAGAGAGGAGGAGGAGGGAGAAAAAAGGGGGCAGGGGCAGGTATGAGAGGGGACGACAGGGATGATATATAGAGGGTCAGGACCCTGAACAGAAGTGTGTAGCAATGGGGGATGGGGAACTGGGGGTAGCCAACAGACAGTCCCAGATGCCAGGAAAGCAAGAGAATCCAAGGATCCAACAGGGATGAGTTTAGCTGAAATGCCCAACAAAGGGAGGGAGAACCTTTAGAGACCATATCCAGAGGTTAGGCAAGGTCCTTGGTTGGGGAAATGGGGTCACCCACTCATCTCCAAATGTTTAACCCAGAATTATTCCTGTCTGAAGGAAATATGAAGACAAAGTATAGAACAGAAATTGAAGGAAAGGCCATACAGAGACTGCCCCACCTGGGGATCAATCTGAAATACAAACACCAAACCCAGACACTAGTGCTAATGCCAAGAAATGTTTGCTGACAGGAGCCTGATATAGCTGTCTCCTGAGAGGCTCTGTCACAGCCTGGCAAATACAGAGGCAGATGCTCGAAGCCAACCATTGGACTGAGCCCAACGACCCCAATGGAGGAGTTAAGGAAAGGACTAAAGGAGCTGAATGGGGTTTGCAACAATATCAACTAACCAGACCCCCCAGAGCTCTTAGGGACTAAACCACCAACCAAAGAGTACACATGGATGGACTCATGGCTCCAGCTGCATATGTAGCAGAGGATGACCTTATCTGGCATCAGTAGGAAGAGAGTCTCTTGGTTGTGTGAAGGCTCTATGCCCCAGGGTAGGGGAATGCCAGGGCTTTGAGGTAGGAGTGTGTGGGTAGGTGGGGGAACACCTTCTTAAAAGCAGGGGGAGTGGGATAGAATAGGGGGTTTGTGGAGGGAAAACTGGGACAGGAAATTGCCATGCACACTTTGCCTGACAGCAGTTTATGAGGCAAAAGCTTCAGAGAAGCCAGTCTCCTGCAACATATTCTTGGCATTCCCTAACTCAGAGGTAGCCCAGATATGTCCTTGCGATAGTAGATGTAAGGTCTCACGTGCTAGGTGCCTCTCAAGACATGATTTATTTATAACTAAATAAAATTGGAAGTTGCCTTCTGACTGGCACTCACTAGTTTTCCAATACCCTAATCTTTGCTGAGCCAAACCTTGGCCTGGAATTTCATAAAGAATGTTACACATTTAGACTAATTGCCTCCAGCATTATTAGGGAGATAATGAGGGAGGTCTGGCATTGAAGTTTACTGAATAGAAAGAACTTCCTCATTTTCAGCAGCTAAGCCACTCCCAGGGGTTAGAAGAAAGGGGCTCCTGGGGCATACCTCTGCTAGTCCAGAAGCCTAGCATAGTTGGGCATTTACTAAGGATGGGAGGGACCTAGAGTTTAGTATGCATGTGGAAGAGAGTGTGTACTGCAAGCATTCGAGCCTCTCCCCTCCTGGCTGGCTTTCCCACAGCCCTTTGGGACTCCAGGCAGGCCCATGCAGGCCTGAGTGTGCTCAGAGCCTGGGGTGCTGCACCTGTCCAGAGGAGATGGCTGCTGCTTTAGACTCAGTGGGTTTCAGATGGCCTCGGATGTACCTTGACCACTGAGCCACCAGATTTTTCTTTTTCTCTTTTGTAATGACTGTAAAATTCTGATGCCATTTTAGAGTATACATTCAGATCCTGCACTTCCTTGTGTCATGTCTGTCATTTTTTTCACTGACGTCTTTCTGACCTATACCAGAACCCTGTTTCTCCCGCAGGTGGAGGAGCCAAGACTGGCTGGCTATGACAGGGGATAACATTTGAAATATAAATAAATAAAACATCCAATAGGAAAAAAAATCAAAGACCCAGAAATAAAACCACATACTTACAGACACTTACCTTTGACAAAGAAGACAAAAATATATAATGGGGAAAAAAGCATATTAAATAAATGGTGCTGGTCTAACTGGCAGTCAGTATGTAGAAAGGTTAAAATAGATCCATATTTATCACCTTGCATAAAGTTCAAGTCCAAGTGGATCAAGGACCTTAACATAAAAGCAGGAGCATTCAATCTAAGAAGAGAAAATGGGAAAGAGCCTTGAACTCATTGGCACAGGGGGAAATTTTCTAAACAGAATTCCAATGGCTCAGGCTCTAAGATCAAGAATTGATAAATCTCAAGAAAGTGGAAAGCTTCTGTAAGGTGAAGGACATAGCCAATCAGACAAATCAGCAACTTGCAGATTGGGAACAAGTCTTTACTAACCCTACATTGGATAGAGGACTAATATCCAAACTGTATAAAGAACTTCAGTAGCTAGCCACCAAGAAACCAAGCAACCCAATCCAAAAAATGGAGTATAGAACTAAACAGAATTCACAACAGAGGAATCTTGAATGGCTGAGAAACACTTTAAGCAATGCTCAAATCCTTAGTGATCAGGGAACTGCAAATCAAAATGACACTGAGATTCTATTCTACCTTACACCAAGATCAGAATGGCTAAGATCAAAATATCAGGTGAAAGTAGATATTGTTTAGGATGTGGAGAAAGAGGAATTGCAAACTCTGGAAATCAATCTGGAAGATCCTCAAAAATTGGAAATAGATCTACCTGAAGATCCAGCTATACCACTCTTGGGCATATACCTAAAAGATACTCCACCATGCCACAGGGGCACATGTTCCACTATGTTCATAGTAGCCTTGTTTGTGATAGCCAGAAGCTGGAAATAGAAGAAATTCTCACAACAGAAGAATGGATACAGAAAATGTGGTTTATTAAGGTTGAGGACATCCTGAGTTTTGCAGGCAAATGGATGGAACTAGAAAATATCATTCTGAGAGAAGTAACTCAGACCCTAAAGGATATGCATGGTATGTACTTAGTAATAAGTGGATATTAGTCAAAAAATACAGAATAACCAGGATACAATCCACAGAACTTAAGAAGCCTAACAAGCCAAAGGGTCCAAGTAAGGATGCCGCAATCCCACATAGGAGAGAGAAAATGTAATCACAGGAAGGGGAAGTGAGGGAGGGATCTGGGTAGGAAAGGTGACAAGAAGGGGAAGAGGAGATTGTGGGGTGGTGGAGCAGGACTGAAGCCCTGATGGCTAGCAGAAAGAACAGAAACAGTCAACCTTAGGAGGTAGGTGGTGGGGGAACCCTCTAGAATGTACCGTAGACCTGGGAGTTGAGAGAGTCTCAGGACTTAAAGGGATGGACCTTAGATGAAGTGCCCTATAGTTGGGAGAGGGAACCTGTAGAGTCTACATCCAGTAAAAAGATAGGGCATCAAGTGGAGGAATGGGGTTGCCAACCCCGTAGTCAAAAGTTCTGACCCAGAATTGTTTCTCTCTGAAAGAACTGCAGGGACAAAAATGGAGAAGAGACTGAGGAAAAGGAGGTTCAGTGACAAACCAGCCCTGGGTGGGTTGCCCCATGGCCAGACACTATTACTGCTGCTATGGTGTCCTTATAAACAGGGGCCTTTCATGACTGCCCTTCAAAAGGCTCTGCAAGCAGCTGAAGGAGTCAGATGCAGAGATTTACACTAAACCAGTGGACAGAAGCTGGTGACCTCTGTGTCTGAATTAAGGAAAACCTGGAAGAAGAAGATGAGAAGGGTGACCCTATAGGAAAACCAGCAGTCTCAATTAACCTGGTCCCCAGGATCTCTCAGACACTGAGCAGCCACCAACCAGGTAGCATATGCCAACTGATATGAGGCCCCCAAGACATAGAGCAGAGGATTGCCAGGTTTGGATTAAATAAGAAAAGATTCACCTAATGCTCAAGAGACTTAAGGCCCAGGGAATGGGGAGGTCTGGTGGGGTTGTGGGGTAGGAACATCCTCTTGGAGATAGGATGGGAGTAGGAGGTACGGGGTGTGGAACAGATGGAGGGTGGACCAGGAGGTGGATAAAATCTGGACTGTAAAAAAAGATTAAATATATATATGTATATGTATGTACATATATATAAAGATTAAATAATATATATATAATTATGAATATGCATAATTAAAATGAAATGAAAATAAGAAAACATTTTTTAAAAAGAAGGAAATATCATGATGTGACATTAAAAGACAAGAAACTTCTGTTGATTCCCTTGAGTTAATTTTATGCTCACCACTATAGCTGGGCATAAGTTTATCCATAAAAGTAGTGTTCAGTGGAATTCTCTTGGAGGAAACTGAATTTTTATTTGCATATTGTTACCTATTGGAATTTGTTTCTGATTTAGGCACAGAGGTGTCTACTTCTTCTTTCAGCTCTAAGACCTATTTGGTACAGATCTTTGAGAGCTGCCTCGGCTTTTATGAGTTGCTTAGTAAATAGATTTTGTTGATTTTTGGGCTTTGTATATTTGATATTCTCCATCTTCTCTGGCTTTTATACTCTTTCTACCTCCTCTTCCTCTGGGATCTCTGACTCTGAGAGGAAAGGTATAATGGAGACATTCCTTTGGTGCTGAGTGTTGCCATGTATCTGGATTCTCTGCATCATGTCTGGCTATCGTCTCTGTATCTGTTCCCATGTCCTGCATAAGAAAGCCTCTCTGATGATGGCTGAGCACTGATCTCTGTATGAGTATATCAGAGTATCATGAGGAGTCAGTTGTTTTTTTTTTTTTGTGTGTGTGTGTGTGTTTTTTTT
>NW_022196896.1:78938266-78943011 GCF_008632895.1 Mastomys coucha | reverse complement strand
TTGCCCTATGCCCCTCAGCTATTTAGGCTATTTAGGCCTTAGTCACCCAGGAAATGTCAGATTCCTGGGTTTCACTTAGTGCAGTGTAACTTAAGTTAAGTCAGATATTTGTTGATTATTCCTACAAGCTTTGTGTGACCATTGTACTAGTGAATTTTGTGGGACCCTATGGTAAATCTAAGGGTTTGTGGTTTGCTTGTTGCGTATGCTTTTTTGGTATCATGTAGAGAACCTTCTTGCCTCAAACACAAGCATATGAAGTTAAAGGTTCCATGTAGGCATTAGCTCTATTTCCCATGTTTAATGAGTCATGCAGGGTTTTGTCTTCAGCAGTGGGTTCTTGCTGTCAGTTTGTGGAGAATAATGTGTTGTCTTGAAAACAGCCTGAATTAATTGGAGATGGATTCCCCTTGACAAACACCTCAAATAGATTGTAGGCCATTTCCATTGTACTGGAAAGCTTCATTTGATGACAAGAGAGTTTAGTTGGGGCTCGGCCTTCCTGATTAGTTGGTGATTTCATTTAAATTACCTTCACATGCACACCCATTTTAGGAAGCTTTTAATATATTAGGTTCTCTGCTTCTCCTCAAATGCCCCTTAAGTTTACCTGTCTCTACCCATATATCCTCCCTACTTGACCCTCCTACTCCAGCAGGACTTTCCATTCATCTTTACCTATCTACTGTTATTTTTTCCTTAGGAAGATCTAGCTGCACTGCCCCTGTATTACTTTACTGTATACGTAAACTCTGTGTTTCACATTTGCTAAAGCTAGATTTTGATTAATAGTGTTCTCATTCTATGACTTCTCGTGAGTTTTTTTACAGCTAGTTCTTCAATATATGAGGGTAATGCTAATTAAAAAACATAAAATTAAGTAAGGAAAGCTCCGTAGTCAACTACTCTGTCTCATGAAATTCCAACATCTTTCAGGATATGAATCCAACTTCCTGATGAAACCCAATTCACAGGAGATGGAAAAGGGAAGTAAGATTTAGCATGTTATTTAGAAAGTTGGTTGGGAGGTAGGAAAATTAAAAGTTAAGTGATGTGATCATATAAAAATTAAAAGCTTTAAAGTTTTAATATAAGTTTAAATAAAAATGAATAAGATAATGTTTCACTATCTGCTAGGCCTGTTATAAAACTCTCAGGGCTGTCTATAAAACAAACTCATAATAAAAATTGGTGTTATAATAATAATATGAAGTGATATACAGTGACAGCATTATATATCTCACCAACTTATATATTCAGTAAAAAAGTCATCAGAAGAATGGATATTAGGAGATAATAAAATGCATGTCATGTAGAATAATTTTAAAATGAACATAAAGAATAATTACATGCATAATACTAAATTTGAAGAATAAGTCCTGAAAGCCCTAAATTTAACAAGCATTAGTAACCCTATCTAGTCTTTATTTTATAATAAATGTCATTGGTATAGACAAGTATTCCTTTTGTCCACATGGGTGAGTTGTTTAGAGGACTTAAAATCATTGCTAGTTAGGTGTCTTTTCTTGTATTCATTTATATTTCATTTATATTTCATAAATCTGAAAATGCTCTTTCCTCCCTCAGACTCGCTTTGTCCATGGATACATTGCTTTTGTACCCTTGGTGAGCTTCTAATGTTATATTGAGGTAGACTGCATCAGCATTACATGTTGTTTATTACATGTCTTCTTTTAAGATATTTAAAAGAAATTATAGCCTGTAGTTAATTTTTAAACCTAGAAAACATCATCAATTTCTGAGAGCAACATAATTACCTTCCTTCTGAGCCAGAAGCCATCCTGGGACTATAAAGTTCTTAATGGAATATATTAATATTGCCTAGTAGATACTATTGTCTGTGATTTTGATGTATTGAAGCAACTGTTGCTCTCAATCCTAAAATCCGATGAACTAATTTTATTTGAATTTTTTTAATAATTGGGTCGACCTTCTCCCAACTTTGATGTCATATCCCAGGTTGTTTCTTATAATTGATATCTTCTTTGTGACCTAGTTTCTTGACATCAAATATGTGGAATGTGAGATTCTTCAATAAGAGTAAGTTTAAGGATGGATTTTGCTTTTATTATAAAAATGTGTAGTGTAAATAGAAGATCTACATTAGAGAGAAACGACATGATTAGATGATGACAGATCATTCCTAGTTTTTCATTTTGCTGGATTTGTTTTTCTGATTTGTCGGTGTGGAAGACCTTCTATCAGCTGCCAAGCAAGTTTCCTATTGGGTATTGGAAGTAAATGATGACCTAAAAGACAATGCATGACAAAACATGGATGAGTTCACACTGATTTGAAAATTGACACAAGACAGATCTTTAGAGAAATTTATTTGAAAATTTATGTTCTTGCTTTTGTCAAAGATAAAGATACATTAAGGCTCAGCCTGAGCAACAAAGAAAAGAAATAATCATAAGCTACTTACAAATTAACTATTTGGCAACTTGATACAAAAATAGTTCAGTGATCTGTACACCCTTCTGAAAAACAAAGGGAAATGTGAATACTTGAAGTGTATTGACATTTTGATTTTTCTATGGGCATGCATAACTGTGGAAGGATGTATACTAATTGTTCCAGAAAACCACTTTCTGAAATCTTCAGCTTCTTTGTATTTTGATATAAACATCTCATGAATAGAGACTGTAAAATAATTCCTGTACTTAAATGAAATTCCTAAAGCAGTCCTGTTGGACAATCTGTCTGTCTATCTATCTATCTATCTATCTATCTATCTATCTATCTATCTATCTATCTACCTATCTACCTATCTCTCTACCTATCTACCTATCTCTCTACCTATCTATCTACCTGAATTTTATAGTCTCTTCCTGTAGCTGGTGCCTTACAACCTTCTTTTTGAAATCAGGCCTAGTCCTTAAAAGTAGGAATTTGGGGTTTATGTTGGCCTTTCAAAATTTTGCAGAAAATGGTTTTCTATCTCTACCTGTTCTCTATCTCTACAGAGATATCTATATATATGTAGCATATATCCTGCAGAAGGTTAACCAGAATGATCTACTTTTAATATGTCAGACATTGTTCTATTACCAACTTCGTTTACTTTACTTAAAAGATAATATATGAAAATTATGTTTATGAGTTTCCCATGATTTAGTCAGAAAGTTTTATCTTATCTGAATGTCACATTATCCAGACTTAGTAGCCAAACTAAATTTTGTTATCTCTAAAGCCAAGACAATTCAGATCTCTGTATCTGATAATTATATTTCTTCAGCCTAAACTTAGACATACCTTATGGCTTGCCTGGGAAGAATTCTCAAATTGTCTCAGTGTTAAGCTCATGTCTGGTCATGGAGGCATGATCAGCTTCAGGCAGGAAATGTTGCTAACAAATCTAGTATATTCTAATTAGATTTTATTGTCATCTATGTTGAGACCTTTGGTAATAAAATATCTACAGGAAGTGGCAAACTGAAAATTAAAGGCTAATAAAAGAATTCTAATATAAAAATTTATAAAGACTTTTAAATTAAGGAGTACTTCAAGCTGTTGAACTCCATTCATTTTTATAGGTACAGCATTTTCTTAGACTCCTGCAGGCTTCATACAATTGGAGAAAGTTGTCTTATCATAAAAAGATGGTTCTGTTGATCAATTTAGGATTATAAAATTTCTCTTTTTTTTTTAAAGAGAGGGATTCCCACTCCTAACAACCATATTATTATGGTTCTTCCATACTGTGCCTCATAGAATTTTATTTGCTGTTATACTTATTGTTCAGTTAAGAAAGTAAGCCTTAGACCAATTAGGCCACAGAAAGCTATTTTAGAGAAGTTCTATGGAACCTTTTAGAATCTTGGGACACATTTACCCAATCAAAGTGTGAATAGCGTGGAACACAGAGAGATCTCTGCTCAGAATGAGTAACAAGAGAACAGCCTGAAATGCTTCAAAGCATGCCACAGTATAGGTCAGCTGAGAAGTCATGTACTGTGAAAGTGTCCTCAAATGTCTTGAGAGGTTTATCAACTTCAGAGATAAGCTACTGTGCAGGCTGACCTTCCATTGTGCCTTTGATGGCTGTCTTCCTCCTTCGCCCACTATAAATGCTCATTCTCCCATAATCATGTCCAAATTCCTACCATCTTGCTCCTGGTTCAAGAATGTTGAAGTAAAAAATATACTTATCTGTTTCTATCTGCTAAGAATATTTGAAATAGAGATTTTATATTAGCAAGCTTTTATAATTTAATATTTATATATTTAAGAGTATCTTTATATACTCTTAAAATTTGAATCAAAGTCTATGATATATTTGTTAGTGGGAAACCTTTTAGCTTCTAAGCTCTTCTACAATATTCTAATAACTCTATTTGCAGTTTCATTTTGTTTTAGTATCTTTTCACCTTGGTGTTTTCAAAACTCCTTTCATATTTTTGTAGAGCAGTGCATGGCTAATTTTAAAATACTTTGACTATTTGAGTTCATAAGTAGCAGTATTATTTTATTAATAACTAATGATAGATTCTTTAAATTCTGATTTCCATTCAATCTTGGAAGCAATAATCCAACAAGACCTTTCTAATATTTTGAAAATTATTTACCTCTTCTTCGAAACAAGTCAGTGGGGCTAATTGTAAATCTTCATAAACCACTGAAAATATTTGTAATTATGAGTATTATTTTGTATCTTGTAGTCATTTCTTAATTTCCTGGCTTAGGATAGATATTATCTAAAGATCTGTATATATATATATATA
>NW_022196896.1:78868150-78938256 GCF_008632895.1 Mastomys coucha | reverse complement strand
TATATATATATATACATCTATATCTATATCTACTAAGTTCTAAATTATTTTACAATCTTACAAACTTAATTCCATTAGAAAACAAGCATTATCTAGCCCACTGTCTTTTCCATAATGATTCAAGTACAGAAAATGAACAGAGGTTTTTTTAATTTACTTATTTCTATAGAAACTTGATTTCCAATGGAAGGTAATTTGAGAATTAATTGATTTTTCATGAGATAAAAAAAGTGTACTTTTTCAAACATCTCACTCAGTTGCAGAATTTCTTAAAATATGAAGGAACATAAGAATGACCGCATTATGTCAGATATCTAACTTCTGTACAGCTTTGGCAATTTATTATTGTTTTTTATTAAATAAATGTTGCTTCAAGCCAATCTTTGATGTTTGTCATATGTCGATTTTGAGAACAATTAGAGAGTTGTTTTAATTTCCAGTCTGTAAGCAAAAGTTTTTCCTTCAGCATGACTCACCGTTCTCAATTCCTTGGCCTGAACAGGGCCTCATATGGAAAAGCACAATGTACAATGCCTTTGTTATTATTATTATTATTATTATTATTATTATTATTATTATTATTAAATTTATTTTTTGCACTCCATATTCCAGTCCTTCCATCCACTCTTCGACTGCTTCATATCCTACATCTCCCTACCCCCGTCTCCAAGTGGATGCCCCCACCACCTACCCCATGTGACCTCTAAACTCCTTGGGTCCTCCAGTCTCTTGAGGGTTAACTGCATCATCTCTGAATGAACACAGACCTGGAAATCCTCCACTGTATGTGTGTTGGGGCTTCATATCAGCTGGTGTATGCTGTCTGTTTGGTGGTGCCATCACCCACCAAACCCCTGCCCTCCCAAATGCCATTCCCCTTCCATTCCTTCCACCCCTTCTTCCCAGTCCTTGATGCTGATCCATCCTAGATGACCCGCTGCACTCAGAGCAGTTGTCTGAAGGCCTCCCAGGAGATCTACTGCAGCCAGGGCAACAGATCAGCAGCTTCTCTGTGCCTGTGAAGAGCCCCAGTTGGAAGGCCCCAACAGGTTGTCCAATACATCCAGGGCCACAGGCCTATGGGAGACCTGAAGCAACCTAAGGACAAAAGAGGCAGACTCCATACAGTCACCCAGACCAACAAACATCTGGGACATTCAGATGGCAAAAAGCAAACCCAAGACCATAAGAAACAGAAGGCAAAGTATGTGGGCATCATCAGAACCCAGTTCTCCCACCACAACAAGCCCTGAATACACCAACACACCTGAAAATCAGGAATCTGTCCTAAAATCCTATCTCATGAAGATAATAGAGTTCTTAAAGGAGGAAATCAATAACTCACTGAAAGAAATACAGGAAAGCACAAGCAAAGAGGTGAAGGAATTGAATAAAGTGATCCAGCCCAGTGGAAGTAGAAACAATAAAGAAAACACAAATGGAGGCAAACCTAAAAATGGAAAACTTAGAAAAGAGGTCAGGAATTACAGATGTAAGTATTACAAACAGAATATAAGAAATAGAAGAGAGAATCTCAGGTGTAGAAAATAAGGTAGAAGAGATTGACACAACTGTCAATAAAAATTCAAAACTTAAAAAACTCCTAACCCAAAGCATCCAGGAAATTAAGGACACAGTGATAAGACCAAATCTAAGAATAATCAGAATAGAGGAGAACAAAGATTCTCAGCTCAAAGGACCTGAGAATGTCTTCAAGAAAATCATAGAAGAAAACTTCCCCAACTTAAAGAAAGAGATGGTCATAAAGGTACAAGAAGCCTATAGAACATCAAATAAATGGGATCAGAAAAGAAAATCTTCTCATCACATAATTATTAAAACACTAAATGCACAGAGCAAAGAAAGAATATTAAAAACTGCAAGGAAAAAAGGCCAAGTAACATACAAAGGTAGACCTATCAGAATTACACCAGACTTCACAAAAGATACAATGAAAGCTAGAAGAGCCAGGTCAGAGGTCATGCAGACTCTAAGAGAACACAAGTGCCAGCCCAAGCTACTATATCCAGCAAAACTCTCAATTAACATAGAAGGAGACAATATTCCAGGACATAACAAAATTCAAATGGTATCTGTTTTAGTCAGGGTTTCTATTCCTGCACAAACATTATGACCAAGAAGCAAGTTGGGGAGGAAAGGGTTTATTCAGCTTACTTCCACATTGCTGTTTATCACCAGAGGAAGCCAGGACTGGAACTCAAGCAGGCCAAGAAGCAGGAGCTGACACAGAGGTCATGTAGAGATGTTCTTTATTGGCTTGCTTCCCCTGGCTTGCTCAGCCTGCTCTCCTATAAAACCCAAGACTTCCAGCTCAGGGATGGCACCACCCACAAGGGGCCCTACCCCGTTGATCACTAATTGAGAAAATGCCCCACAGCTGGATCTCATAGAGGCACTTCCCCAACTAAAACTCTCTTCTCTGTGATAACTCCAGCCTGTGTCAAGTTGGCACACAAAACCAGCCAGTACAGTACCTATCTACCAATCTAGCTCTACAGAGGATCCTGGAAGGAAAACTCCAACACAAGGAAGATACCTATACCAGAAAAAGATATTAAGCATCTCAGAACAAAGTCAAAAGCAGAGAGCCACAAGCACATAAAGCTACCTACAAAAATAACTTATCAGGAGTCAACAGTCATCTCTCTTTAATATTGCTCAATATTAATGGACTCAACTCACCTATAAAAAGATATAAACTAACAGACTGGATATGGAAACAAAATCCAGCATTTTGCTGCAAACAAGAAACACACCTCAATAACAAAGACAGGTACTATCTCAGAGTAAAAGGATAGAAAAAGGTCTTCCAAGCAAACCATCCCAGGAAACAAGCAGGAGTTGCCATTCTAATATCCAACAAAATGGACTTTCAACCAAAAGTTATCAAGTGTATTGAAGAAAGATGCTTCATATTCATTAAGGGGAAAATCCATCATGAGAAAGTCTCAATTCTGAACACCTATACCACAAATGCAAGAGCAACCAAATTCATAAAAGAAATTTACTAAAACTCAAAACACACATTGAAACTACACAATAATAGTGGGAGATTTCAACACACTCTCACCAATGGATAGATCATTGAAACAGAAACTAAAAAGAGACACAATGAAACTAAGAGAGCTTATGAACCAAATGGATTTAACAGATATCTACAGGACATTTCACCCTAAAACAAAAGAATACACCTTCTTCTCAACACCTTATGGCACCTTCTTCAAAATAGACCATATAATTGGTCAGAATACAACCCTCAACAGATACAAGAAGATTGATATAATACCATGCATCCTATCAGATCACCATGGCCTAAGGCAATAACAGCAAAAACTACAGAAAGCCCACATATACGTGGAAACTGAACAATTCTCTCTACTCAGGAACAACTTGGTCAGGTAAGAAATGAAGACAGAAATTAAAGACTTCCTGGAATTTAATGAAAATGTTGACACATCATACCCAAACTTATGGGACACAATGAAAGCAGTGCTAAGAGGAAAGTTCATAGCACTACGTGCCCTCGTAAGGAGACTCTTAACACTAACAACAGTACACCTGAGAGCTCTAGAATAAAAAGAAGCAAACTCACCCAAGAGGAGTAGAAGGCAGGAAATAGTCAAATTCAGGGCTGAAATCAAACAAATAGAAACAAAGAAAACAATACCAAAAAACAAAAACAAACAAACAAACAACCAAAAACAAGAACAAAAAAACCCAAAAACCAAAAGCTGGTTCTTTGAGAGAATCAACAAGATAGAGAAACCTCTAGCCAAACTAACTAAAGGGCCCAGCATCCCAGCATCCAAATTAACAAAATCAGAAATGAAAAGGGAGACAACAACAGAAATGGAAGAAATTCAAAAAATCATCAGATCCTACTATAAATGTCTATATGCAACAAAACTGGAAAATCTAGATGAAATGTATGGTTTTCTAGACAGATGCCACATACCAAAGTTAAATGAAGAGCAGGTAAATTATCTAAACA
Organism: Mastomys coucha; assembly: GCF_008632895.1. Lineage (NCBI taxonomy): Eukaryota > Metazoa > Chordata > Mammalia > Rodentia > Muridae > Mastomys > Mastomys coucha. The sequence goes on along the minus strand of NW_022196896.1, from coordinate 78,934,244 downwards.
GGCCCATATCACACAAGGAAATAGAGGAAGCCATTAACACTCCCAAGCCCAACTAAAAACACCCCAGGACCAGATGGATTTAGTGCAGAATTCTACCAGACTTTAAGACCTGATACCATTTTTCCCCAAAATATTCCATAGCACCTAACTCGTGCTATGAAACCACAATTACTCTCATACCTAAACCACACAAGGACTAAACCAAAAAAGAGAACTTCAGACCAATCTCGCTTATGAATATCGATGCAAAAATACTCAATAAAATTCTTGCAAAACGAATCCAAAAATACATAAAAACCATCATCTGCCATGATCAAGTAGGCTTCATCCCAGGGATGCAAGGTTGGTTTAATATATGAAAATCCATTAATGTAATCCACTATATAAACAAACACAAAGAAAAAAATCACATGATCATCCCCTTAGATGCAGAAAAAGCATTTGGCAAAATTCAACACCCCTTCATGCTAAAAGTATCGGAGAGATCAGGAATTCAAGACCCATACCTAAACAGAATAAAAGCAATTTACTGCAAACCAATAGCCAATATCAAATTAAATGGAGACATTCTTGAAGCAATCCCACTGAAATCAAGGACAAGACAAGGATGCCCACTCTCCCCATATCTATTCAATATAGTATTTGAAGTGTTAGTTAGAACAATAAGACCACAAAAAGAGATCATTGGGATACAAATTGGTAAAGAAGAAATAAAGGTATTACTATTTGCAGATGAAATGATAGTATATATAAGCAACCCCAAAAATTCTACCAGAGAACTTCTCTAGCTGATAAGCATCTTCAGCAAAGTGTCCTGATTTAAAATTAACTCAAATAAATCAGTAGCCTTCCTTTATACAAAGGATAAACAGGCTGAGAAAGAAATTAGGGAAACAACAGTCTTCACAATATCCACAAATAATATAAAATATCTTGGGGGTAACTCTAACCAAACAAGTAAAAGACAATAACTTCAAGTCTCTCAAGAAAGAAATAGACGATCTCAGAAAATGGAGAGATCTCCCATGCCCATGGATTTGCAGAATTAACATAGTAAAAATGGCCATCCTACTAAAGGCAATCTATAGATTCAATGCAATCCCTATCAAAATGCCAACACAATTCTTCAAAGACATGGAAAGAGCAATTCTCAAATTCATCTGGTAAGGCAAAAAAGCCAGAATAGTGAAAACAATTCTTAACAATAAAAGAACAATGCCTTTTAAAATGTATGTGTGTAAGCATGGGTATGAATGTGTCATGCATGTGTGATGGTGGCCAAGCCTCTTTTGGAAATGGCTAGGGAGTGTAATATAAATGGCTCTCCTTGTGGCAAGGTCTGAGGGGCTAGGTCCCCACATGTCAAGGACCTGTGTGAATAATATTGCAGAATCTGCTGGCCCTTTCTGAGAAAATGAATGCTTTGCTTTTGCATTGTGTTTGCACTTTTGGCTTTTCTACTGGCCATTTTTACTTTCCCTCTGTGTGTAACAGGCATTTCCCCAGAATCAGAAAAAGAAAGGTTGGACCATGATTCATTCTTGTTTGTCTTTGAGGATCTTGGGAGCAGAGCAGGGCACACTACTCCTGTCTTTGTTAATAATGATGATGTGGTTGAGTCAGCATGAGGGCCTGATCTGGGTTCATCAGTTAAAAAGTCCGGTTGTTCTCTCCCAATGGGAACTTGGTTCTGAAAATAATTTGTCCACTGAACTGTTCCAAACAACAGATGATATTTAAAAAGTTAGAATGGTCTAGCTGGATTATTGGTTCCAAGACTTAATGAGAACATTCAGAACCAAGTAAGGATGAAGAACCTACTTAGGGCACTAATTTGCCCAGAACCCTGGGTGTTAGAGAAATTAGATCTCCTGATCAGGATATGGACAGATGCTAGGTGTCAATAATTAAGTCAGAATTTCCTAGGTATATAATCGATCAACTCTCTATACATTAACCATAATTGCAGCCAACCATGGTTACTTGGTTATGTACTAATGTTCTGGGTTAGATATTAACTGCTTGGTGAAGCTGTGCTTCACCTTCTTAATACAGTGTATTGGTTAGCAGGAAAACAAGGGAGTTGAGGAGGAAAAAGGGGGGAAATGCAGTGTGCACATGATTGTTGACAATGGGAATTTCTTAAAAGAACTTTCTCATAAAAAAAAAAGAGAAAATGAATGTAAACCTTCTCAGCTGTAAAAAATAGATATATAAATAAAGATAGCATGAGTTATCTCAGGGCAAGAGTGTGGAAACTGTAGTTCTTGGGCCAAGTCTTCTTTCACCCCTTCCACCCACCTTCCTTCAGGTTCTGAACACCACTGGAGCTGGACTAAGGAATATATGGAGGTTAGAGAACAAAATCTGGGAGTTAGTTCTTTTCTTTTGTGAAATCTAAGGACCAAATTTAGATCACCAGGCTTGCATGACCATGAAATTGTCCACTGAGCCATCTCAGCAGGCTACATACTGGTTATTATCTAAATACTCTGGTCCAAAAACTCAAAGAGCACTTCTACTGTCCTTATATTTGCTTAGATGAATACAATTACTTCTCAACTGGCAGGCTTTGGCCTCACAGCATGCAATCTATTTCTGTTTCTATATGGTAAAATGATAGAACATTTTTGGTCATGGTAAAATTGCATCTTGTGAAAGCGTAGCAAAGATCAAAACCTAGCATGGGGACTAAGGAATAATTTTAAGGATTGGGTTTCTTTTCTTTCCCTTTTTTAAATAAATAAACTTATTTATTTATTTATTTATTTATTTGTTTGTTTTACACTCCACATTTTATCCCCCCATCCATCCTCTTACTGTTCCATATCCCATACTTCCTCCCCACAACTATATTTCTACATAGATGTCTCCTCTACACATGATGTCTAAACTCCCTGGGACCTCCAGTCTCTTGAGGGTTAGGTGTATCATTTTTGAATGAATATAGACCCAGCAGTCCTCCACTGTATGTGTGTTGGGGGGCCTCATATCATCTGATGTATTCTACCTATTTAGTAGTCCATTGTTTGAGAGATCACTTGGGTCTAGATTAATTAAGACTACTGGTCCTCCTATAGAGTCGCCTTCCTCCTCATCTTCTTCCAGTCTTTCCCTAAATCAAAATAGGGGTCAGCTGCTTCAAAGTCCATTGGTTGGGTGCAAATATCTACCTCTGACTTTCAGCTGCTTGTTGGGTCTTCCTGAGTGTGGTAATGCTAGGTCCCTTTTTGTGAGCACTCCATAGCCTCAGTAATAGTGTCAGGCCTTGGGATCTCCCCTTGAGATGGATTCCACTTTAGTCGTTCTTTTCCTCAAGCTCCTCTCCTTTTCCATACCTGCAATTCTTTCAGACTAGAGCAATTATGGTTTAAAGTTGTGACTGTGGGATGGTCTCCCCTCTCCTTTATTTGATGTCCTGTCTTCCTGCTGGAGGTGGGTTCTATAAGTTCCCTCTCCCTGCTGTCAGTCATTTCATCTACTGTCCCTTCCTTTGAGTCTTGAGAGTCTTTGTTCTCCCAGGTCTCTCATGCATTCTGGAGGGTCGCTGCCAACCTCCTATCTCCAGAGGTTGCCTGTTTCCATTCCTTCCACTGGCCCTAAGGGCTTCAGTCTTTTCCCCTCACCTAATACCAGATCAGTTTCCCTGCTCCACCCCCCCATCTCCTCCCCTCTGTCCACTTTCCCTCCTAGGTCCCTTCCTCCTTCCACATTTGTGATTGCTTTCTTCTTTCTCCCAGGTGGGACTGAGGCATCCTCACTTGGGCACTTCAGCTTGTTGACCTTTTTGAGTTCTGTGGACTGTATCTTGTGTATTCTGTACTTTTGTTTTGTTTTGTTTGTTTTGTTTTGCTTTTTTTGGCTAATATCCACTTATTAGTTAGTAGCTCTTTATCTTTATCCCTAATAGATGTGCTCCCTTATTATCTGATGCTACCTGCATTTGCATAAGGCTAATTCTTGCTCTATCAGATTTAATTACTCCTACCCGTTCATGACAGAAGCTATGTTGACCCTTAGTAAATATTTACTGAAGAACTAAAAGGTATTTCTTAACAAGAAATTAGATTTGTCTTTTCTACTTCATTTATCTCCTGTATGAGAGTATATTTCTTCTGTGGGCTTTCTTAGTACAGAATATGTGGCTTCAACTAATAAGAATGCAGTTGTCTAAGGTTCCTGGAAATGTTATTCTTGTTGCATTTAGAGAGCAATCTAATGTGAAGTTATTAAATAAATGGTTTGTCTATTCTGTTTCCTGGTCACATGTGCTTTTAAGCCTATGAAGTTTCTGAATTTCCTGATGAAGGATTTACATTCTAAATTTAATTTAATTTTGGAACCACTAAAGACCACTTTATGATGGAATACTTCCAACAGTGTATTTACATTCATATGCTGAAACTATATGCTTAGAAAAAAAAAAAGAAGAAAGAAAGCTCCAGGATGATGATGCAATCAAATTCCAATTCCATTGATATGGTGTGATGGCTTTAGGTGCTGATACAGTTCCAGCATAAAATCACTTACAACGGAGAGCATTCTACTAGACACATGAATAAGCAACAATATATCATAAATTCAACTAGATTTTCAAATCATAAAAGTATTTACCTGTAATCAAATGTGCATTATATGATGGGAGAAATAGAAACAGGCTTTCCAATATGTCCATGACTTTGGAGAGGAGTCAGAGTGGCTTTTACTTTTAAATACATAAACTACAGAGTGAGATCAGCATGCAGTGAGTGAAGTATTTCAGATTCTCAATTGTTACTAGACACCATTACTATAATTCACAAATCCCCTCTTCCCCTGTTTCAGGCAGCCCCATCTCATTTACTGGTATTAGGGATGGGTTAAGAAAACACACTGATCAAAGAAGATAAAGAATGTCAAGCTAAATATGTTTTAGTGGTCTATTGTACATCACGGTGGCTATAGCTTATAATGGTGGAAGTTTGATAAAAATTGATAAAAAAGTAGAGTTGGTGTTCTCACTATTCTCACTACGAAAAACATACAGACCATAAACAAAACCAAAGTACACAATAAGTAGGAAAGATGCTAGATAAATAGCTTCATTGACTCATTTACCAATGAATGTGTATATCATAACATCTCAATGGATCCCATACATATGTTCAACAAAAGTATATTTTCTTACAGTTTTATTCTTGTATGTATAGGTCTAGTACAGTGCATGGTACAAAACTGATGTTAAGTAATATTTGGCAGCTATGTATTAGTGAGCATGCCAATTAGCAAAAAAGAAAATCATACAGTGAAGGTAGTTCTCGGTTTATGAGAGAAATAGACAGTCTGCTTAGAAGGTTAGTGTTATAACTAACAAGGAAAGGCATTAGAGACTCTGAGAATGTAGTATGCCTCTCTTTTGCAAGTAGATTAAAGTACTTAAAAGGTTTAGATGAGATTTTCCTAAGGATAGTGTAATTCTCTCCAGAAGCTCCATGACCATGGTGTGTTCACAGCAATACTAGAACACAGCTGCTGTGATAGAAGCTGTGAGTCTGTCCAGTTGAATTCTGTGCAAGTGAACAATTCCAATGTCCCTTCAATGCGTGAGTCTTACCTAGGATACTCTTATCCCCCCAGGGAATCTCTTTCGAGCTGCTGAGATGTTATAGACAGTTAGTTCTCATTTTCTTATGGCTCAGGGGCTCAGGGTCATGTCTTCCAGACTTTCTCAGAAATCAGGGCCTCTCTTCCTCTAGCATGGGTTGGATTTAACTGAAGAAAAGCCAGAGCAATTCCCTACTTGTTGTTACAATTACCAGGAACATCCTAAGTGATTTAACACATTGTATTGAGTATATTTCAGCATGTGTGTCTGGACAACTATTTTTACCTCAGCACTTGCATAAACTGTCGTCATATCCAGTAATACACCAAACTCCATTTTTTTTTTTTTTGCATAGTTCAAACTTAATTGGAGGTTATTTTCCTAGCCCAGCAACAGAAACAAATTGATTATTCATTCTCTGTTCTGCATATGTGTATTCATCTTGCTTTGAAATTATGCAGCTTTAACTGTCTTTTAGAATATTTCCCAAATATCTACTTCCTTGAGAAGGTTCTTAGCCATGACTCTTTCTCTGAAAACCAAAGCATCAAGCCAAATGTACCTTATCTCAGTCTGATGGGAAGGACATCACTTGTCTTGGCATGTGTTTACTTACATAATAGCTTGTATGTAAGTCTTTGCTTGACAATGGAAGGAAAGGAAGAATGAAAAATAGAACTCATTACAATTGTTGTTTGGTTTTAATGAAAATACAAAACTCTTGTAAACCAATATTGAAAAGATCATTGAATTGGCAATGTGAATAGAATTAAGTAGCACCCAATTCTGTAGCCTTAGAAGTAACAGAGTTTTCTGTTATTCTGCAAAAATACTAAACTCAATGTGCTCTGGGAATATAATTAAGTCAAATAACCTTATACCACACAATATACAATGAGGAGGATTTTGTAGAAGACACTCAATCTTTACTTTTACTAAATATTTGCCCACTAGTTTTAAATCCTTACACTGTATAATTTCTTCAACTGCAGAGTTTCCAATATTTATGAAAGAAGGAAGACTTCTCTTTAAATCTTGATCATTTTTTTTCTCTCTGCCTCAGAGAGCAAAACTTTTATGCTGGAAGAGATTTAAATACTCAAAATGTTGTTTGTAGTTTTTTTTCAATCTTCTTTTCCAAAGAGCTCTTTACAAACTGAAAGACACTTTCTTAGTTGGCAATAACATTGATTCAAATCATAGCAAGAAGGAACTGAGTGCTGAAAAAGCTTCCTACATAATGACATGAAAATTAGCACATAGAATACTTATTTTACTTGGATGCTGATTAAAGGAAGCAGAGCCAATCTGTGATAATCTTCATCACTATTTTGAGGCCACTAATAAAAAGCCAAATTGAAGAAAATACTAACACCATCTGACCTGTGTGTTTCTTGTACATAATCAAGTTCATTGCAATGGAACAATAAAACCCTACTATTTGTGTAGCTAGAGTGAAAAACTTAATTTTTAAAAGTATAAAGTTTATTGTACAGTAAGTATGTCAGCAATATATTGCACATCTATATGCTCACTGCTTTTGCAGAACTTGATGACATGAGGAGAAAAATAATTTTGTATTTTGCCTGCTGTGCTAGTGGGTCACCTTCATTAGTACTATCTACATTCATAGAATCTCTTTCAGATATTTTCTTATATCTGGAGGTTTATACTATCTGATAAAATATTCATAGTTACTTAAGGTGCTTATTTCTGATATAATGCTTGTAGTTGGTTTGATAATATAATTTGATCCATAATGCTGAACATGTGTAGCTCACATATGTTTATTTTTTAAGGCATAACTTGATAAATAAATTTAAAAAGTAAAGCCTTGTTTTAGCTATTCTGCAGTGGTCTGTACTCAAGTTACTATTTAGTATTTTAATTAGGAAATTCTTCAGATTTTACATTAGTAGAGAATGCTATATAATTTCATGAATTTAATAGAAATCATCAGTTCAAATGTTAATAGTAAAAGAAAACATTGTGTTGCTCTTGTGGGAAGTGAACCTGAACCACTAAGCCATAGATGGTTATACTGGCTCAGAGGAACCATTACACCACAGATGACAATGGCTCATAGTAGGTTAGTTGGAAGAGCAGAAGGTGCTGTCATGAGAGACTCAGGTCAACGTCAATGTTTCCATTTCTAAGAACATGAAGTAGAGATTCTCTCTCTCTGATTTGGGAGCTGTCCTGGTCCTCTCCAGTATATCCTCTGAAACCAGTCAGTAATTTCTTATGACACATTGTTAGAATTAAAATAAAATATTCAGTTTATTTCTAGAATTTAAAGTAAAACAAACATTTCATTTTTATTGTAACTAGATTTTTTTCAAACATAGATGGATTATGTTTTTTCCCCTTTGTCCAGCTCCTCCCAGAACTTCCCCATTTCCCCATCCAACAATATACACATTTTTTATTGTTGTCTTTCATTAGAAACAAGCAGGCATCTAAAAATGAAAGAAAGAAAAAATAATAAATTAAAATAAAAGCTAACAAACAAATGAACAGAAAAATAAAGAACCAAGGGGAAAACAGAAAAAACACATTGGAAGCACAGAAATTACATAAAAACAAAATATCAGAAATCAAAATATACAAGCAAAACCCAGTAAGGTAAGAATAAAATGCCCATACAAAGCATTATAAGACAAAATATCCTCCAAAAGTAAATACCATTAAATTAATTTTGTGTTGGGTACACATGTAACCTTGGCTTAAGAGTGGTTTATGTACTTAGTGAGACTCTGTTGGAGAAAATTAAGTTTTCATCTGCAAATGGTTATCAAAGGAGGTAGCTCCTGGTTTAGGTATGCTGTTTGAAATCTGTGCAGGATCTGTGGATGCTACCACAGTCTGAGTCCATACATGCATTGTCTCTACTATGCTTAGAAAGTCTTGTTCCCTTGGTGTCCTTCATCACTATCACCTCTGGCTCTTACACTCTTCAACCTCCCCTGCTGAAGGGTTAGCAATTTAAATTATGATTCTATATAATGCCATTACATTGGATAGGAAGTTTAATAAAACACCTTTTCAAATATTAGCTTCCATTTTATGGAAAATATTCAATATTAGAGTATTTACTAAGGGCCACTCCTAAAAAAAATAGTACATAAAAATATTATTTCAGCAATTTCCAGAAATTCATGTTTTTTCTTATTTATAAAATACAAAGTCCACAGATTTATATTTATCAGTGGACCTGATAATGCTAATATTGTTTATATGTATATATTAGCAATTTCCAATACTAATTTTACTGTTATATTAACTTTTTTTCAGAATCTTCATCAAGAATATTAGCTCAGAGAGAGATATCTTTTAAACATGTGCCCTTGAACTCAAATGGATTCACACTTCAGACAAATGGTGTGAGGCTGAAATTTTATATCTATGAAGGTGAAGAGTAGTAAATGGCCAAAATATCAAACCGTCTTGTGATAGTTATTAAATATTCTTTATCTGGAAATCGTGGGATGATTCATATTATGTATGGAAAGCTCCTTTCTTAAAAAAAAACACACACACACAGACTGTCATAAAACCACAGTAAAATGGTTTTGAGTTATCTAACTTGTCCTGTCAAACATCTGCTCTCTCTTTAATATCTTAGATATGGGAAACAAATTTGAATATCTAGAAATTTAGGATGTGACCCATTTCTTCTAAGACTTGAGTTTTTCATTATTCACATTTTATTATTTTTGTTATTAGAGTAGCAAGGATAAGATATATATATATTGAACAACTATTTTAATGCAATTATGATAAGGGATTTATATGCATCAATTGTACTCAGTATACAATTCTGTAAAGTATATATTAATTATCATTTTTAGTATTTTCTAGAGGAGAGAAGACAGATCCCTAGAACTTGAATATATTCATGATTAACTTAAAGGGTATCAGTTCTCAGATGATATGGTGTTGTAAAGAAAATGGACTCTACAGGTTCTTAAACTATTTCCAATGGAATGCTTTTCTTTATAAAAGTTGCCATTATCATGGTATTTCTTCACATAGCAATTAGAAGGTGACTAAGAGAGAAATTAGTCCCAAGGACTTGGGTATTGCTGTGCAGCTCTGATTACGAGCTTCATCTTAGTGGAATGTGTTCCTTAAGACTTTAGATCAGGGTAGCAGTTGAACATTTTAAGAAAGACTTAATGGAACATATTAGAAGATATTTAGAAAACAATGTAGATTATAATGGTTTGGTTTAAGAAGTTTAAAAGGAGAACATTATTTTGTAGCCTATTGACCATTTGGGGGATATTTTGTCCATAGAAATGTTCCTTAAACGGAATTGAACAGTTGTAGATTGGCAGCATTGATAGAAGAGATATTCATTCTGACACCCTAGTGTTCACTGTGTTGTGTGGTTATCATTGGCCAGTCTTATGTAGATCTATAAGGATAAGAAGCAAGCTGAGCTAAGAAAAAAACGTAGAGATTGAGGAGAAAGGGAGCACCAGGAAAGACAATGGAGTCAACTCCAGTGCTCAAGAAACTAAGCAGTCTAAAGAAAAACCTGATGTTAGAACAAGAATAAAGGAAGTGGTGTTTCAGGTGTCAGGTGCCTTTAATCCCAACACTTGGCAGAGGCAGAGGCAGAGGCAGAGGCAGAGGCAGAGGCAGAGGCAGAGGCAGAGGCAGAGGCAGAGGCAGAGGCAGAGGCAGAGGCAGAGGCAGAGGCAGAGGCAGAGGCAGAGGCAGAGGCAGAGGCAGAAGCAGAGGCAGAGGCTTGATCTCTGAGTCTGAGTCAGCCTGCTTTAGAGTAAGTTCCAGGATAGTCAAATTTAGTCAGTGAAGGAAACCCTCAAAACCCAAAAGCTGGGGAAATGTATTTGAGCCAATGGGGCTATGGTCCAGAGCCAACAAATAGAAGAACTTGACACCTTCAGCCACCTGGTTCTGGTGGTAGAGTCAAGGATACAAGTACGCGCAGATATAATCTACCACTGTGACTGAAGAAAGATGCTGAGGCCATGCATATCAGGTGTGTGGCATGGACACCAGAGAGGCTATGGCATAAAACTGTTAAGGTAAAGCCTGGATTGCCTTGGAGACCACAAAGATTGGAAATGCCAGAGTCATAGAATACTGGCCAAGGAAAGCTGCTAACAGGGAGGGAAGGAGAGAAGTGTGACAGTCAACAGGGCTTTGGAGCTCTGAAGAGCACTTTGACATCAGACGTGGTGATGCAGAATTTTTAGTTTACTCTCCTGTTTTTTCAGACTTGCTTTGGTTCAATATTCTCTTACTGTTTCTTTCTCTCCCTTTTGGAATGGTAATGTATATCCTGTGTCATTGTATGTTGGGGATTTATTAACTGTTTTCCTTTTTTTAAATTTTGATTTCAAAGGGGCTACAATTAGTAGGATTGCACATGTTTCAAAAGAAACTTTTACTTAGGACTTTTCTACAGTGCTGATTCTATAACAGACTCTAGGTACTTTTTAAATTGTATTAACTGCATATACTATAAGTCTATTGAGAATATGGAGTGGAATGTGATGGTTTGAATAAAAATGCCCTCATAGCTTCATAGGCACTATTAGGAGGTGTGGTCTTTTAGGAGTAGCTGTAGCTTTATTGGAGGAAGTTGTTATGGAGGTGGGTTAGGAGGTTTCAGAAGTTCTAGCTAGGCTCGGTGGCTTTCTTCTCTCTGTTTCTTGCAGATCCAGATGTAGAACTCTTCACTCCTTCTCTAACACCATATTTTCCTGTATGCCACCACGCTCCCTGTTACGACAATAATGGACTAAACCTCTAAACTACAACTCAGCCCCAATTAAATAATTTCTTTATATTAGTTGTCATTGTTGTGGTACCCTTCACAGCAATAGGATGTCGGCTAAGACAGATGGAGAGGTAGAGTTTTTATCAACAACTATATTCTTCTGAGTCTTATGTGTAACATAATGTGAGATTAAAAAGATCTACTTCAGTCGGGCTGTGCACAGAATAGAAAGGAATATTTATGTACTTCTGTGCTAAAAATCAAAGTTCCTACACCATAGTTGATTTAAGTTCATTGAATTGAAATTTTCTTTTCTTAATCTGCAATGGAATATGGAGAAGGAAATAAACTCATTTCTTGGACTTCATATGGAGCACAGAAGTAGACATGATGTCTTCCAGTACTGCTTTCCACCCTATCTTTAGAGACAGGTCTATCACAAAATTATTACTTTTTAAAATTAATATACCATATGACTACTTATATATACAAAAATATATATGATTAACAATTGTAATTATTTCATGTTTCTTTATCTCTAAAGCATTAGGTCAGAATTTCAGACTATTTAAGCTATAGGTACATCATCTGGCCCTAGGTTCACTGTGATGAATTTATTAATTCTTAGAAATTTATTGCTTTATGTAAGACTAGGGACCCACCTGCCTTCATCTTGCCAAACTCATCCTGGGGTTTCAGACCCATGATGCTTCCTTTACATTAGTGCTGGGATCCAAACTGAGGTAGAAATTCAGGCCTTCATATTCCAAGATGACACTTTTTTGGATGAAACCCCTCCATCGCCTGTTTTGCCTTTTAAGTAGTCTCCAACACATGGCATGGTGCCAACCACAATCATTCTGGATTTTCTGTGTTCAGTTAATTTTTTCTCAAATGTAGTAATATAAACATTTAGCTTGTCATATTGAACTATGTAGCAGAGTTACCATAGAAGAAACTAGATGAAGGACATAGGACACACTACGCATTCTCTCAGTTTCTGAGTCATTGAGTAGAGTTTTAGATAGGGTCATGGTCTACATAAAACTTACTATATTAGACTAGCCTCAGCTCTACTTTAGTGCTCTTTGTGTAGGAATTAGTGGTGTGTGCCAGCATGCCTAGCTTTTTTTAATATATCATCCATGTGAATATAACTAGTTCAAAATAAATAGTTTGATTTACTGTGTATGGGAAAGGATTCCAATAGATAAACTTGAAAACGAGTCAAGGGTCAGATTATTCCAGATTGGATACATATCCATGAATGAGTCTAGACTTTAGACTTCCTATTATAGATGGCAAGGAAGAAAGAAAGCATTTTAAAGAGACATAATTCATAATTTCAAAATACACATTTTCTGCAGTAATGCAATATATTATGTAATTAATATATTATATTAGGAGATTAGTGTTCTAATTTAGGTAAAGAGAAAAAACCCAATAACTAGAAAGAGAAAATCATTTTCTAAAGTATACCCCTAAGGCTCTCAGAATAGCTCTTAGATGTGGAAACAGAAAATAGGTAGTAGAATGATACAGTTGACAGGTTGCAAAATATAAACTATTGAATTGTTTTTAAAAGGAAAGCATTCCTTAGAGACAGCAGAGGCAGGATCAGGGAGCATAGATGAGCAGGAATCTGCCAGCATATTTACAAAACATGCCTTTTTTCCTTTGCTATCGGCTCTTAAAATAATTTTTTTTCTCCTGCAATAATATTGGCTGTAGAAGCAACAGCTTCCTCATAAGGTTTAAGCCGGCTGTTGACATGAATTTTTACTGAAACTGTCAGGGACAAGAAGAACGAGCTACTTTTTGAAGATACTTTTAAAGTCTCTTTTAAAAATCTTAGAGATAATTCTATATTTCTGAACCTCAGATCATGAGAATTCCCCAAGTGTTTTATGCAAAAAAAAATCTAACTTTTAGATACAAAATACCAGTTTCATAGTTTTTTTCTTCATATTTGTCAGATGAATAAGCCAATGTGGTTTCCAATTAGTTGTTTTTAAAATTGTGTAATGGAAAAAAATATTCTAAATGCTTTCCAAAGTCTGAATTTGCTGCAGTGATAAATGCAGCGAGATAGTTCTCAGATGGGAACTATGCTTTCCAGTGCATTATCTAAATGCATGAAATGGAAAACATGAGTTCTGGTGGTGTTATGGTGAGAGTCCAAGCAGCTCTCCCTCGCAGGAGACGGTCAACTGCTACTTGCTGCTTTTCTGTCTTTCACTTGTATTGCCTTTAAATTGTAAATCAGTGGATAAGTATGATGCCACTGTCTTTCCTCGCCTGCCTATTTGAATTTTAAATGTAAGTCAACCAGTACCTAAAATAGAGAGAAGAATTTTGGTTTCCATTTCAAACCGCTTTATATGCAATGCAGAAGCTCATACAGAAGAGCCCTACACTTTGCAACGGGAAGACAGGGTTCACGGTGTCAGGAATGACAGGATGTTGTTCAGGCCGGGAAACCTGGTGGGTATTTTCATTTCCATTCGCTAGTGAAGCAGAAAGATCAACATGTTGTGTGTCAGAATACAATGAAGAATTACTCTGACAGTTTGAATTTTAACCATCGGCACAGGGAGAAATACATGAAGTGGGCTGTCAAGGTGTGACTGCACAAAGATAAACCTGGTTTAAAGTATGTGGGCAGTGTGCATTGTGATATTAACAGAAATAGAAAGGGCCATTTAGCCTGAACCACATGCCCTGGGGGGAATTGGAGCCTGTGAAACCCAAAGTCTCATGGCTGATTCTCAAGTCAGAAAATAAAGAAAGACTTAAAGTTTTATCCTTGAACATTCTACCCTGCTTGGAATTTATAAAGATGGCAAAAGAAGATTGGTGGGCAATAAAAAAAAAAAAAAAACATTTGAAGTTCACACTGAAATAGTCAAGAATCTTTCATTTAAAATGTACTTAGTGATAAGGCAATCCAAACTTGGATATGTTGACTATTTTCATATAGATCAGAATCTTACATTTTTTGTTTGTTTGTTTTACTGAGGATAAATATGAATTAGCACAAGTTATTTTCTAAACCTCAATATATGTTTTCTAAGTTTTAATATACTATTAAAATATATATTCTTGCAGTATGGGATTGTCCATTTCAAACTAGTTCAACTCTTATGAATGAAGCTACATCAGGGAACACATTATAGGATTAAATAAAGGCTTTCCCATTGTCACTTAAAATTCTGCTTCAAAATTCTTCTCAGATCAAACTGTTGTGGTAGTAGATAATCCTTTCTAAATACCCTGGTAGGTGCAAACATGTTACTCACTACCTTGTGGATTCTTGAAAGACACACACACACACACACACACACACACACACACACACAGAGCCATCTATTTTGATATGCCTTAAACAGCTCAATGGATGGGTCACTCCCAAACTTCCTCGTTGTTAACACATCCCCTCTGATACTCCTAAATTATTGCTTACTCAAATCTAAATTCCATCTTTGCTTCCTAGACTCAAACAGGAGGGGATGGGGGTTGGCGCTGCTCTTCCTTGGAGGGGATGGGGGGTTGGTGCTGCTCTTCCTTGGTTCTTACATGGGTGTATGCTCTTGCTTCACCAGCTCTCAAGCCTGATCTTTCTGCCTCCTTCCTCTTTCTGAGGTTCCCTTGCCTGGGAAATCTAAAGTCCTGTCTCTCTGGCAAACCATTGGCCCCTGGAAACTTTGTTTACTAATTAGACCTAACTGGGGACAGGGACCCGCAGTGTCTTACATGCAGACATGCCAATTTCTGTGTAATTTGAGAACCCAATTAACATAATATAAAGAATAAATAGAATCCACAACATCAAACTATAATAATGATGCTATGTATGCTTCAAATGACATTAAATGAGTGTATGTTTAGATTCACCGCCCCTTTTTTTAAATAAAATACACTGTTGGCAAAAGCCACATCTATCTGTAGAAACTGGCTTATAAATTGCTATTTAAGACTTGAAAGAACATTCTATATTGATTTATGTGAAATTGCTATGGAGACAATTCTCCTAATTGAATAATAACAGTCAAATATCTTTGCAAATTGTTTACAGTAGTTTAAGATGTATGAATTCCAGTAAATAATATTACAATAAATATGCAGAAGTGTTTGATTTTATACCATTTAATCCATCCTAATACAATTTTCTTTGTTTATAGTACTATTGTCTTAAATCCAATCATTCTTTATTAACTTGGTATTTTTCTTAACTTAAATGTTTATTTTATTTTTAAATTTTTATTTTATTTTTAGTTATGTATATGTGTATATATGCATGAGAGTATGTGCACGTGGATGCAGATGCGCTTGGATGCCAGATCAGAATCTTGCTTTCCCTAGAGTTGGAGTTACAAGCAGTTGTGAGATGCTGACATGGGAACAGGGAGTCTGACACAGGACCTTTGCAAAAGCAGCCAGTGCTCTTAAATGGTAAGCCACCCCTCCAGCCCCTAATAACTAAGAAATCTTCAAGTAACACAAACATAGGTTTTATTTTTTTAATTAGTTCAGTGAAATGTCATTTAATTTCATAATCTACATGTTCTTGTGGCAATATGTTCTATATATTAATGGATTATTATTTTAACTTGAAATGATTTTCTACTACTTTTAATGTGTGTTTTGTATTATTATTTGCATACAGAAGATAGAGAATTTTTTTTGTATTTGTACATTAAGTTTTCAAGTTTATATGTTAGTATATTAATTCCTCAGTAGATAGAATAAGAAGGTTCAAGGTTTTGTTTTTGAAATTTGAAAGAAAAATTTGCATTGAATTATAAGTGAACATTTTCCATTAACAAAAGACATTACATTTATTAATTTAATTAAACATTTGTAGAAGTTATATATTTTACTTTAGAATATCATGCCTCTAATTTTGCTTATGAAATGTTGTTAATCATTTTTAAATGTTTTAATAATTCTCTATTCACTATTCAATGTGCTCTATTTAGAAGGCATTCTATAACATGTTTCAAAAGGAGTATAAAAAGATACTAAATTCCTTTAAATTTTTGAACACTTCAATTTTTTATACTTACTGCTATTTAATTCTCATATCACTTTACTTCAGTCTTTACTTTTTTATTTTAATAATTGTAGAATGTAAAATCTGCAATGACTAATTTATTCACTTATCACACATTTAAAGTCACATACAGAATATCAAGGCACATGTCTCAGGTTGGCCTTGTTAGAGGCTAAGATGTACAGCTGAGTAGGGGAGATATTCAAACAATGACAGTGTTGAGTGGAAAGCTGAGAACCCTCTCAGAGAACATTTCCAGTTGAATCACTTATATTTGCTCATGTTTGCCACACTAAAGAATGGGACACACTTAAAATACTGAGGAAATGTTTCCGTTTGTGTAATCAATAAAACCATGGTTGTTTCAACAAATTTCAAATGTGGTAAACAATTGAGTATAATAGAAGACAGCTGATCAAGGAATTATTCATAGTAAAAAAAGATGGATTCTGTCAGTAAGTGATACCACTTAACAAATTGTTTATGCTTGTAATGCTAGTGTAGTAGAAGATTCCCCACAAAATAAAAATTGTCCTTTTTGATGTGTTTCTTCAAAAAGAAGCAAAGCAAAACAAACACCTAGGCAGAATCAGAAATATGTAGAAAGATGTATCAATACCTATTGACCCATAAAAGCATCCCCTGCTTCTCATTGTTAGCAATTCCATCCTTTTGTTCCCTTAATTCTGTGCTTGACTGTTTCTTTCTTGAAATGTTCAATTTGTAATGTTTAAAACAGGCCTTTCCAAGCACACTAAAGCAACTTCAGATCTCTTTCTTGATATGCCTTTAAAAAAATAACATTTAGTGAAATAAAACATTATATTCTTTACCTATGTCAAGCACGTTGTCTGTGTTCCCACACCAGAATGCATAACCCATAGAGACTCTATGTTAGAGGGCATTTTCCAAATAACCAAACCCACAAATTCTAATAACTAATATTTTGAGAATGCTTTTGTGAATCCTCTTTAAGCAGGTAAAGATTGAGAATTCTGTAATAAATAATTTTCCTGATTTATTAAACCAGTCTTACTCACTACATTGAGCTTGTTACTTCCATTAGATGTCCCACCACCTTTTGGAGAAAAGCCTTTTCTGGCTGTCTGTATTCGTAAGCCATAAATTTTGCCAAGAACACTTACTATAGTAATTTAATTTTGGATAATCAAACATATGTACCTATGGCTTAGTGAAGTGCCAATTGTGTACTTTCCTCGATGATAATTTACCAATCTGTAAAATACATACATCTGTGACATTTTCATGAAAATCTTACCTGGGTCTTGGTCATGGTGAATACAATAAAGTAAAAAGGTCTCTGAATTGCCCTCATGACAAATGGCTTGAGTCTGAGCAAACAACATTGACAACTTTAAGTAAGACAGAATAAGATCACCTACTATGTGTCCTGAAAAGTCATCCAAGTCACTAGGTGTCATGGCCTCTGACGTAATTAATTCTAACTCTTTAGGTTAATATTGGTCTCTATTATAATCTTCAACTGCCACTGGAAATTGCAACATCTAGCTATGCTTTGCCACTCAAATGACCTAAATAAACAGCAGAAACCCTTCAAAATTATTTAAGTGTATACAAGACTTTCTTTTTTCAATCTTGTCCTTTTGTTATGCTGTTTCAATAGTAAAATGAGCCTTTAAAAATTCTTTTAGTAAATGCAAATGGTTATGATATGCTGTTTTTATTTTGTGAGTAAATTTAGTCATTTCAAGTTCAAAGAACATTGTACTTTTGTTCTTTCATTTTGAAGTCAATTGTACCTCACAAAACCTATCATTTTATGACCATTTTATTACAAAGCACAGTTATTTATTACTCTTCTGTGTTTGAGAAGCATATAAAATGAATTTTTCTTACTAATTATTTTATTTTGTTGAAAAGTATATTCTTCAATTGTTATTTTTCATTATAACATATTAAATATATTGAGGTTTACTATTATTAACCTCCATTGTAATTATTTGTCTATTTTTACACCGTGATTTCATTTGTAACACCAATATTTATATATAATTTAATCCCTTAGATTTGGAAATAGGGAAATTGCTTAGTAGTTAAAACTATGTGCAGTAAAAGTATGAGAACCTTAGATCAAATCTGAGGAATGTACATAAAGAGTCTGCTGCAGTCACATGTGCCTGTAAACCCAGTTCTGAGGGTGGGGCTTACACAGGAAGCCCTCTGGGTACATGCTAGCTGCCCAGTTTGCTCCAGATTCATTGAGACTCCGTCTCTAACGAGGATGGCAGAAATTGCTAGACCAGACTATTTATTATTAAACTTCATCTTCTTCAGGTATGTATGTGGGTACACACACCCACTTGTGAGTATAGACCACTACCTCCACATAGAATCCACACTCACACATTTGTACATATTTGAACATCCATGTGCACACCCAAATAAAAAACAAATGGTTAATTATACAGTGTTACTGAGGGATGTTTACTTTATCACTTTACCAAAACTAATAAATTCTTAACATTTGATTAACAAATTATCATATACCTTTTACTACTTTAGTAAGATTTATTTTATTTTTAGTTCTCTCTCATGTGCATGTGTGCATGCACAGGACCCATAGTGTATGAAGCATGCATCAGATTTTCTACAGCTAGTTCTTATTAGCTGCATGGTTGTCCTATGCAGGAGCAAAATATGCCATTAAACACTATCTTTATACCCCAGCTTTTATCTTTTAATATGCAAATTAGAGAATTTTCTACACAAAGGTATTTTTTCAAAGCCATTATATCTCTTGATTTTATTGGAAAGTAGATTAAGTCTGTTTTGATAAACTTGACACCTGTGAGAAACTGAAAAATTAAACAGTTAATGTAACTACATTTAACATGACTTATTTTTTTCTACTACACAACTTGCAAAATTATTTTCTTTGTTGCCCTTTTCCTTTGAAAGGAAAGTAAACTCAGTCTCTGAAGCATGTCAAATTCAAATTGTGCTGTGCTTTTAGAATGAAGGAGAACCAGTGGGGAAATCTGTTTCTATACCTGCCTACTTTGTGGGCTTCGGCAGTTCCACCATTCTTCTTTACAGATGCAATGACACATTTTCTTTATTTCTTTGAAAAAGTTATTTAGAAACAAACAAATATTGATGTTTTCATTGTTTACAAAGAAGCATATTCCTTTATAAGATCATCTTGGAGTTGGATGAGGCAAATAGGTACAATAAAAGCTTTTTGTGTTCCCTGGGTGAGGAGTGTTCTTGGGGGATATTGAATTATGTTTTCTTTGTGTTTTTCCCTTTCTTCACTTCAAGCACATAATTTATCTCAGCGCTGCTTTGTATTGCAAAAGATCTGTTTACAAAAAAACCCAAAAAAACAAACAAACAAAAAAAACAGGAATGAATTGGCCTTCTCCTCAGTTCCCATGATTTTTCTCTTGCAGTCTTCTCTCCTTCCTTCCTTGATTACAATCGTAAATCATTGTAGAGGTTGTGTAAAATATGGCAGATGGCTAAGATTGGACTGGATGGACAAATGGTCAAAAAAAGAAAGTGATAAGTTTTCCAATTGCCATAGGAGGATAAAGATTGTTTAACCTGCAGTCTCATACATTGCTAATGCCTCTACTGGTTGATTTCATTTATGATGATAAGCCAGGATAAAATTTAATATATAGACATCATTTATCTGAACTATTTGGTAATCTTTAATGTTTAAGGATTTTGGAGCTGTGTGTTTAGAACCTTCAGTATATGGGCCAGTACTACTAAGCAGAATTTTTTTAAATGATAAAACCACCAATTCTTTGTGCTGTTCAATATAGTAAGTGTAAGAAACCTGTAGTTTGCAGATACTCTATGTATCCACTACAGCAATAAACTGATTGTTAACTTACATATGCTGGTCTAATACGTGAGGAGAAATAGTCATAACAATTGTCTATAACTTAATAAACCAGCAATCTGCATTTTGTTTCAGGTATCATAATGTCAGTGGTATTCACTATAAAAGAATATGTACATTTTATTTAAGTCTTTAAAAAATCGTATTTACACTTGTAGATTTCCTTTTATTTCATTTCTTATCCTCAAAAAAGAATAAAGAGAGTAGAAAGTTGTTCACTGTGTAAAAGCACTTGCCTTAAGCTGAACTACTGCTCCATCCTGGGACTCACATGGGAGAAGGAGAAAAATAGTTCACACAACTTGCTCTCTGACTTCTACACATATACCATTGCTAAATGTCTTTTTTGAACACTCACAAATAAAATAATATAATAAATACTTTTATAAATAATAAACAGAAAAATTAATATAAATTTCTAATTTTATGCAAAAATCTTTACTTAGAAAATTTAGTATTTTATTAGTTTTATTATGTTTATTGAAAATAATCATTAAATACTGTCCTATACCTCACACATGAAATGTAGGAGAAACAAAAGACTATATGAGTCCCACCACAATATCTTGTCAATCATTTCATTTGCATGTGCTAATTATCATTTTATAGCAGCATTGATTGGGCCTGGAGCTGTTTATGTTTGACAGGAACTGTCATAATTTGTAACCTTTCTATAAATAATGTTATTAACGATTGACAAAATTTGTAAAGTTAAATGGCAATATATATAGCCAATATCTAATAATGCTTTATTATAACATATTTTTAAATGAAACAATTTTGTGCAGAGGTATGTGGGCATGCATGCATGTGCACATACACAGACACACACACACACACACACACACACACACACACACACACAAATACAATACACATCTGGGAAGAACCATGTGCTGGTGAACATGTGGAAGTTGCAGTTCAAATTTAGACAGTTGGTTTTCACTTTAAAATTCTAGTCATCAGGCTTGGAAGCAAGGATCTTTGTCAGATGTGCTATTCTCTTTAAAGCTTAATTTAACAGTCTCAGAGGAAATACATTTCTCCTTGTATATGCAAAGACATACTTTTCTTCCTTTTTATGATATTGTACTTTTGTAAACTCTTCTGTCTAAATAATAGTTAAAAGAAATTAAATTTACATATATAATGATATTTATATTTATAATGGTAAAGTTAATTTCAGACAATACAGACTAGTAGAAGTAGATACTTGTCAGCCTTGAAAACTGAATTTGAATGCTAATCAACCTGTGTCTTTTCTTTACATAGAGAGAAGTTGGTCAGTGTCACCCTAGCTTTATATTTTTACTGTTCACTCGAAGAATGTTTTTTTTTTTCCTGGAAGACAAATGAGGGAAGAGAGGACCAGTGCCTTCCTCACCCTTTCTCCTTCCCGCTGCTGTTGTCTGACTGCAGTGATCCTTTACTTCCTGGGCTTGTTCACACTTAGGAGTCTTGTTCTGCCCTTTATTTCCTGATGAACAATATGATTACTTACAGTACCCTGTAATCCATTAGAGTGCTCTTGCCACAAATTATCACCGCAGATGATAATCCTGCAAATATTTTAAAAACTCTATACATACATATTAAAATTAGCTAGACTTCAAGTCTATATATCTCAAGGGCATCTATACAGCTGGAGTAGACATTTTGAAATAAGGCTTCACAATGAATTTGACACTTTTAATATCCAGTATATTTTTATTCACATTTCTTACAACAATAGCAAAATTTATTATGGGACTCTGTTCTGAGAAGCTTACTCTTCTATATTGGTTAAGTTATTTGTAGTGCAGTTCTTCATAGATGCAGGAGTAGGATCCATGCTTCTTGATTGGTTGTCAGGCAAGGACAGCTTTTGTGCTTAGAAGTTACCTGTGTAGCTGTGCTGAAGGAGGGGGCATTCTCTCCAATGCTTCAAGTTACCACTTCTCATGTTCTACCTGGAGGAAGTTTGATGTTCATAACACTCAGGATACCACACTCAACATATACAGACAATTTTGAAGAATTTAAATTACACTGGGCATATATGGGCAAATTTTGAGCAACGTATTTTAAGAAACAAGTGTTGTTTACTGTTCTTGCTGTTGGGATACATTGCCCTGACAAAAAGAATCTCAAAGAAAAGAGTGCTTATTTTGGATCACAATTCTAGAATCCCGTCCACTACTAAGGAAGCATGGCAGTGGGAGCTCCAGACAGCATCTGTGATAGGGACCAGGGAGATAAATATTAGTGTCCAGGTCATTTTCTTCTTCTGTTTTGTCCTGACTCCCAGCCCATGTGATGGTGTTGACCCATTAGTGAGAAGGGCCTTCTCAAATTAATTCACTTGATCTAGATAATATTTTTATAGACATGCCGAGAGACATGTCTTCTGTACAATTCTAGATCCTGTCAAATGGCCAAGCATTATTAACTCTTCTTTTTTGGTTAATTAAGTTATTCATTTACTTTACATACCAACCATAGCATCCACTCCCTCTTTTCCCCCCACTCCCTCCCTCTCACCTTCACTTACACTCTATGTATCAATCCTCCACATCTCAGAAAGGAGAAGCCCTACCATGGATATCAATGAGCCTTGGTATATAATGTTGCAACCCAGTTAGAAGACAGGGATCTAAAGGCAGGTAATGTACTCAGAGACAGTCCCTGATACCACTTTAGGAGTCCCACATGAAGACCCAGCTGCACAACTGTCAATATGTGTCCATGAATGATCTCTGGTTGGCAGTTTAGTCTCCATGAGCCCCTATGAGCCTAGGGTTAGTTGATTCTATAGGATTTTTGTGGTGTCCTTGACCCCTTTGGGTCCTTGTCCTTCCTCTCCCTCTTCAACAGGATTCCCCAAGACCTACGTTAGTTTCTCTCGACTAATGCTGTATGAAGCCTCTCTGATGACAGCTATGTTAGAATCCTGTCTGTAAGTGTGGCAGGATATCATTAGTAGTGTTGGGGTGGGCTCTCTCATCCCATTATTAACTACTGTTATATATAATCTTAATTACACCTTCTGTCTTTTATGAAATGTAATATGAATGTTCACAGGATCTGGGCATTAGACCATGGTCCCATTTTCTGTCTATAACAAGTTTCCTGACAGTCTTTCAGACACACTGCTTTTTCTCATATTTTATAGCAATGATGATAACTTTCTGGTGTCCCCATGAACTACTTTTAACTCAAGTCTGGTTAGCATTTGTAGGGAAACAGCCTTCCAGTGCATCCAACCACTTTCCCTGCAATACAGACCCTAACATTTTAACTACAAGTTTTCTTTTTTAAGGTGCGTCTTTAGACTGAAAAACAAAGGTAACAACAAAACCGTTTATCTTTTCCCAAAGATGTGTTCAGTGTCTAATGTTAATGAATACAGAGCAGCAGGACCAGTGACATGCACAACAAATACAATTAGTACTTATCTGAACTACACAGCATATTATGAGAGAAGAAGCGCTTTGTATGTAAGACTGTTCCTTTAGTGTTTTCTCCACGTGCCTGTCCTTGTGCTTATTTTACCCAATTATCTAAATTATCTCTGTTACTTAGAGAAAAGAAAAACTCTCAGAGAAGAAAGTTTTTGAGGTAGATTTCTTTCCTTTGTCCAATGGTCATTTTAATAATCCCATAACCTAAGAGTGTATTAAAATCTATAGTTCAGGCAAAATATGCCAGAAAATAACTCATACTATTAATGCAGAGGGATAAATACAAGAATGCTATGATTGCAAACAGGTCCATGTTTGTTTGTAGGACATCTGTCCTCTAAAAAAGATATCTTCAACATGATATTTTGAAGATTCAGTAACATTATTCTCATTAAAGGAAGGTGTATTATTCTTAGTATTCTCTCTTTCTAGAAAGCTCTCATTCATAGCTTTACAATGGTATAAAGCACTTAGGCAAAACACAGCAAAGAATGCATTTGCAATTTCAAGCCTTTAGACAATCATTGCAATAATTTAGGATAGTCTACAGGTACAGAATTCATTAAAAGAACGAAGGAGAGAACTGGGTGAACAAAGCTAAACACAAATATGCAAAAAAACTGTCATCAGAGAGATGTGCAAAGATGTCTTGCTAGGCATGGATGAGTACACAAGTCGACTGATTTCTCAGATACTAAAAAAAAAAAAAAAAAAAAAAAAAAAAAAAAAAAAAAAAAAAAAAAAAAAAAAAAAAAAAAAAAAAAAAAAAAAAAAAAAAGGGAAACAATGACATAGGGATGTGCAGCCAGATAAGTATTCAGAAAGACAACAGATGGTTGACACTGATTGGTCAAAAGATATGAATGTTATTTTAGAATATGTGTTAGCCATTCTTAGGATGTCCATGCAATTCAATCCACCAACTGGCACACATTTGCAAATGAAAGGAGACAATTAGAAATTATACTGATACCTTAGCCAGAGGCTAGAACAATACTGAGAAAATCAGAAAAACAATGAAATATAAGAAAGTTCATATAGTACAAAGAAATGTAAATAATCAATAGTCACAAAAAGAAGTTAAAAATCTTTTTGTTAAAGGAGTGATACAAATAAAATAACAAAGAATTGCAAAGAATCTCCACTGATAACTTTAGAAGTCAAATTCACATGACAGGTTGAAAGCAAAATGACAATGATAAAATTGGAATTGCTATTATGGATCAAAGACTTACTAGCATTCCCCAAATGTCGTCTAAAGGGAGCAAGCTGGCACATGATTGAGAATTATCTGAAGAGCAAGGAGAAATGGTAATGACGATTGGATCTCAGAATTACACATATTCAGGAAGAAGAAACAGGGATGATTTTGATGAACATGTTAATCAAAAGTAGTTTTTTGGCAAAACAGAAAAAAAGAATAAAAGGGAAACAGATGAACACAACATGAGAGAGGATCTCCAAAGTTCTAGGAAAGATGACAAAAATACTTACAGCCATTTAAGTTCTGAAACTCTGTTTAATCACTAGGTGAGTAGGGAAATTCTATAAAACTTATATAAAATTTAAAACTGATCATAAATTATGAATGTATATGTGTATGTGGGGGGTGTGCACTCACATGCGCACATGCATGCAAACACAAGTTTATTTCTCAAACTACTTGGTCACACTGCAAAAACTAAAAAATGAAGTAAATGAGTGAAGAATGAATGTGAAGAAAAAATGCTTCATTTAAAAATTAATCAAAGTGCTATTCAAAGACTCAGAAAATATTCATCTCCAGATTCTCTTAAAACATCACTTTAAAAAATGGGCTTTCTTTTAATGACTGAAGAGTCAGGCTTCACAGGAGAGGCTGCCTGTTTATTGTCAGAATTTGAAAAAAATGAATATCATTAAGATACTTCTTTCAAGGTATTTTATAAAGGATATGTATAGAAAGTCTAAAATTCATGAGAAAATAATGTCATAATATACATAACCCAGCTCTGTGAGCAAGAATGAGGTGGTGCTTAAGGACTGTTGAGGTTTAGTCTGGAGCTATGTTCAGTCATGCTAATATTGGCCCCCAAGACCTGGTTGTCCCCCACAAGGAGATACTCAGGGATGTGGAGATCCTCACATACACCAAGTGATGCTATGTAAATTTGCTCCCTAATTTAAAATTATTAGTTGAATAAAGATTTCTATAACATATAGCTGGGTGGAAGAGAGGTGGGCAGGGTTTTGGTCCCAGGTCCTGGAATCTGAGGCAGAGACCACGAGGAAGGAGATAGGGAGAAGAAGGAGGAAGACACCATGGGGGTGGGTGTGAGAACATGGCCATGAGGATCTGCCAGTTAGAATAGTAGCAGCCCAGGTATAAAATGGCAAGTTATATCTCATGGGTATTGACAGGGAACTAGAGAAACTAGCATAAAGGGTAGATATCAGCCCAGGACTAATGCTTTTAAGGCTTACTATAAATATAAGGATTTCGTTTCTTTTATTCAGGAACTAAATGATTAAAGTCTGTGTAGAAATCTTTGTTTAATGTTCACCACAGTAAGTATTCACTATGAATAGTAGAAAAGCCTTGAGTGGATTAGTGTGGTCTAAGACGAAGCTTGGTATTTAAAAAACATGGCTTATTCTCAAAAGTTAGTCAGGTGATTTGCAAGACCCTCTGGAAAAGTTAGGATGAGTGCTTAAACCTTTAAGTTTTGTGTCTGATTTAGAGACTGTAGAAGATTTGATGCCATGAATTTTTTAGAAGCAAGGAGCAATCCTAAAGAGCTCCTGAAGCAAGTGACTTTAGAAGCCACTGTGGATGAAGGTGCCAAAGGTGTCTTTGGTAGAGAATTAATGGTTAAAAGATGAGAACTTAGGAAAGCACTGGCAATGGTCTCCACAATATTTTCACAAAGCCTTGATAGTTCCTAATTGAAATAACATGGCTAGAATATTTGAAGAAAAAAACCAACCAAAACAAAACCAAGTAGAGGCAGACAGTTTTAGGTAGGGAAGAAGTGGAATGGTTCTTACATTTCTTTTTGGAAATGTGCTTTCAATCAGTAAGATAAGTAGCTAACACATATGCAAGGACAGTTCCAAAAAATTATGAATATATTTAGACTAATCCTCAATGGAATGGGTGATGAAGTTATACTTTGAATCTGAAAATTTGACACTAAAGTATTTTAAAACCCCAATAGCTTTTCATTTGGATTTTTTTTCATTTATCAAGGTAATTTTAACACATAGTAATATCCAGAGGGATATGAGTGTCAAGTGTTTATTAGACCTTAGTACAGAGGACTGAACTGAAGGTGTGACATGACTAAAATTAGTAAAAATATGTTATTTAGAATTGTTTAAATACACAATGAACTGCAGCAAACAGTATTTATTCACAGTGGATGTAGACTAAAAATAATCAAAATATATTTAATTAATTAAAAATTTACTTTGATGAGTACATAAAATAAAACATTAAATAATTGATATTTATTCATTGTACAATATTCAAGGTTAAATATATATAACTCCTATGCACTCATTCATATGTGATGTAAATATTCTAAATAATTTATTCTAGTGTTTTAGTTAACTTAAGTTAGTTTTAAATCTACTGTACATGACTTAGTTACTGGGACAAGCTTAAAGTCTTTAATATATTTCAAGTTAACTTCATATAATATGACTTGAAATAATGATCACATTTTGATCTACATGTGTATACTCAATTTATTCTGCATTGTTTATTGAAGACTATCCTTTCTCTAATTTATATTCTTATCATCTTTGTTAAAGTACAGTTTGCTGTACTATGTCAATGAACAAATAGGTTCTTTATCTTATGCAAGATGGAAATCAGAAGTGAACTAGTTCTGAAGTAACAGGATAATGAAAACTTTTCAACAAATGTTCAAACCATCTAGCTATTCCACAGAAAACAGCCCCATTTAAATGACCAGAAGGAAGAGTAGCTGAATACCTCAAAAACAGAGTAGCCCCAAGATTACACTGCTTAGAGTTAATGCACTTTCAGATCCTTTTATTTTTCTGTCCTCCCACACAGATCATAGACTAGAGCACCGTTTTTCAACCTGTGGGTTGTAATCCCCATGGGAGTCATAGATCAGATATCCTGCATAGCAGATAGTTCATTATAAGACTAACAAAGTTACAAATATAAAGTAGGAATAAAATAAATGTATGGTTGGGAGTCACAAAAACATATGTACTAATGTTTCATAGCATTAGGAAAGATTAGACTAGACTAGAGCTTAATATATATCACGTCATACTAGTATTGTAATTCTCCATTGAAGGTTGTGTATGTGATAGTGAGAATAATCCAGTTCGATTTTCTTTTATTCTCACGTTATAACTCAAGAGAAGCTAGACTCCCTGAGAAAACCAATGCATAGGTTTAGAACATTGTCCTTTGGCTAGTCTATGTCTGATAGTGATAAAAACAATAATATAAGTCTTGCCTCCCTAAGGTAAAGGTGTAGAATAAAAAAATACATATACTGAATATGTTAATTACTTCTGGAAATTACTAGGGCAGCAGTTATTCCTTAACCAGCTAGTTCCCCAAACAACCAGAGAGACATTTTAATATTTCAAAGCTTAGGAATTAGTTGGGCAGACTCTAAGTTAACCCAACCATCTAGCCCCATTCAGCCACAAAGCTATCTAACTTCCAGGCCAGTAGTCATATCTGTCTCCCCTGGTATCTGCTGGTGAATGTGTCTTCCCCTTTCTTCTTTACAGAGTTTGTTTGTTTTCTCCCCAACAGGAAGTTCTTCTTTCCACTTCCTGTCTAGCTAGCTGGGGATCAGAATTTTGCTAAAGCCAATCAAAGAATTCCTTAGGTAGGTGAGGAAGGATAGACATGCAAACTTTCACAGCTTGCCCCACCTTTACTTAGCTCTTGAGTAGATTCGGAGGCACTATCTGTAACCTTCCTTACAGGTTTTGTTATTCCTGACATTGATCTTCATAACAGCAAGCCAGAACCTGAGTTCCAAGGCAAAGTCTGATGTTTGCTTTGTCTTTGGATTTTATAATTCAGTGAATGGAGTCATATTGCTCATTATTATAGAGTCGGTGAAATGTGAGACAGGTTTTGATCAACAAGCTAATGGTGGCTCAGTTTTCACACAGTCCTCCCAGAAGAGCACAAAGGTTCAACCTTAATTGGCCTGGTTAAGAATCTCTAAGGTCTAGATTTTACATTCCTTCCCACTTCCCCTAGTAGGAAGCCCATTTCTCCATTTGTGTTGCATGAAGGCTAATAAAGACGATTCTTTCTTTCCTGCCTTCTTCAACATGCCATCTTATTATTATGGAAAACAAAGGCAGTGTGGTATGTTACGTTGTCTAAGTTCCTATGTGGCTGCTTTTCATGTTCTGCCTCAGTCTGTCTTCACCTATGTCTGTCTTGTTGTCTCTGCAACCTGTCTGTACAGCTTCCTGGTAAAACTGCCACACCCACCATGTCCAGACCTTGGTTGGTGGTTGAGACCCTGGGAGCTCTGAGGGTACTAGTTAGTTCATATTGTTGTTCGTCCTAAGGGGCTGCAAACCCCTCAGCTCCATTGGTCCTTTCTCTACCTCCTTCACTGAGGACCCTGTACTCAGTTCAATGGATGGCTATGAGCCTCTACATCTGTATTAGTCAGGTACTGTCAGAGCCTCTCAGGAGATAACTAACTATATTTAGGCTGGCTTGTCTTTCCTTCAGTCTCTGCTCCATAGTTAATCTCTGCCACTCCTTCCATGGGTACTTGGTTCCCCCTTTTAAGAAGGAATGAAATGTCCACCTTTGGTCTACCTTCTTCTTGAGTTCCTTGTGGTTTGTGGGTTGTTCTTCCTGTATTACAAACTTCTGGGGTAATAACCACTTATCAGAGAGTACATACCGTGCTTGTTCTTTTGTGATTGGGTTAAGGTCTGCACATGGGACTGATTGTTCTGGCAGTGCGTGTATAGTGGAGGATTGCAAATTCGATCATCAATGGGAGGAGAGGACATCGGACCTGTGAAGGTTCTGTGCCCCAATGTGGGGGAATGCCAGGGCCAATAAGCAGGAGAGGGTGGGGTGGCAGGCATGGGGAGTGGGGAGGCAGCTGGGGTTTGTTTTTGTTGTTTTTGTTTGTCTCTTTGTTTTTTAGAGGGGAAACTGGGAAGGGAGAAATTTACATGTAAATAAAGAAAATATCTAATAAAAATTAAAAAAAAACAAAACACAACAAAAACTGCCATCCACTCAGTCCTCTCCCTGTCCTGCTCTAAAGCAACCTCTTCCTCCTGCACTGTTATCTTGAGAGTCAGGGATATCCTATCTCTGACTCATTCTCTCAAGTCTTTTGTCACTTTTTCCCTCTGTTAGACATCACTTTCAACATCGATGTTTCCTTCTACCAACTAACTTTACCTTCATTGTTTGGGTTTAGAGTTGTATATCAAGGGTGTGTCTGTATTCCAGCCAAATCATACATGCTGTTATCCAGATGTGTCCTCATTTGAGCTGGATTATTTAGATCTAGAACGTGTTGTGTATAGTCCTTTGCCAGAGCAGTCATGTTTCTGGGTTAAAATTCATCTACAGAAGATTATATAGTTGTACTTTCATTTCAAAAAATAAAAATAAAAACATGTTAGAATATAATTTTTAAGTAGCTTCTTAGATATATATTTTATTTTTATTAAATATATGTGAGTCTTATCTCCACATTTATGGATTTGTACCACATGTATGCAATATGCATAGAGGACAGAAATGCCATCAGATTTCCCAAAATTAAATTTACAGACAGCTTTGAACCAACTTATAGTTGCTGAGACCCAAAACCAGGTCTTCTGGAACAACAGCCGATACTCTTAATCACTGAGTTAACTCTCCATCCCCTGGATTATCACTTAAGTTGCATATCCTTGTAAAATTTCTATATTTAGCTAAGAATAGTTATTTTTGATTATTGTTCTGGCTGTAAAGGCAAAAGCCATATTCCCAGCAATTGAAGAATGAAAACATGAAAGGTAGGAATTCATGGTCTGTGTTGGCTATACAAGAAGTTGGTGGCCAGCTTATACTCAAGATTCTGTAAAAAATAAATTCATTAAAAGTAAGTTAATAAATATATCAATAAATAAATATAATTCATATAAAGATTTTTTTATGAAATGTGTATTTGTAACTATTGAAAATTTCTTCAGTTATATTTTGGGAAATACTCCATTTATATGTAAACAATATAGTGCTTTATTTCTGTCAACATCATGATTAGTTCTATTCTACACTCGTTTACCAAGATAAACTTATCTAATAAGTAAAAATAACATCTGGATTGCAGTATATAGATGTATATGTTCATATATCTGTCTCTTTATCTACCATCTATTGCCCATGAATTTACAGAGTATGTAATGTATGGTTTAGAAAATCATCCCATTAAATTGATTTTTGTGTTAATTTCCATTCCTGTTTCAAATAGGGCTATCCAAGCAAGGAACAAAAAGTACTGCTGGCTTTCAGTTGCAGGCAAAGCTCTGATATGTATGCCTCAAAGGCAGTAGTTGTTCTGATAGAGGAGCCTGGGGTCAGAACTTGGGAAAAGTGACAGATACTATGAGCTTCTCTTTCCTTTCCTGAACATCATTCCCCAGTTATAAATCCACTCTCCAGGGCACTTTTATTTCAATTACTATGAATGAACATACAAGGTTTTATGATTCAATACCACTTGATCCTTAAATTTAAAAGAACTGTGGCTCTTTTTAGTTTGACACTGATGAAAATTGCACCTTATATGCACTCAGTACTTCTGTACCTCTTCTATAAAGTGAAGATCATATTTCACAGATTCTTGGTCTCACATGTCATGTTCAGTAAAATAACATAGATTGTACATGTAATTATTAAAAAGTAAAAGAAAGCACAACCCCTTTTTTTTTCAATTCTTGTTGAGAAAATTTACAGTATTTTAACAACACATAGTACAAGATCAATATGAAGGAAAATAAAGTAAATATTTACTGAATTCAAAATGAATAAAGCGTATTAAGCTTTTGGGTTATGAGAGGAGCTTATTTTAGTAGAATTTTCACTTCAAGGAAGGGCTTAATTCCCAGTTATATCCATGTATAAAAATGTAGGCAATTCTGGAGAAGTGGAAAGTTATCACTAGGAACACTTTTTGCTCTAAATAGGCCATTCGGATTACCTTATGTTTGCAATACTCGTTATTTTTATTACATTTATTTATTTGCATGTCTTTGCATGAATGCCTTGTCCAATGCATGGAGGTCAGAAGACAGGATATGAGCTTCTTTTCTCCTGGTACTCTGTGGGGCCTGGAATTGGAACACGAATTTTTAAGCTCGGCTCCAAACACTATTATCTTGTGAGACAAATCCTGGCCCTACAATTATTATAATAATAATTTTCTCTCATTTTATTTAAATTGATTTCAATTATTGGCTATTTTAGAAGAATACCTCTATGCCATGTTAGATAAAGATTTTTTTTTGTTATTGTTATCTGATAAAAAGATGTTGAGGGAATTTCCTCTGTATCACAATGGGTGGAAATCTAGACAGAACCTGTTGAAAGCCAAATCATCCATGACAGTTGAAACCTCTTAAAGGATGACGCAGACAATTAGAAGATAACTTTCTCTTACAGTTGCATAATAGTATTCTTGCTGCAGCCGATGCTGAGGTCAAAGTAGCCTTGGACCTTCTTGTTCACGTGACAAGAATGCACCCTGTAGTGCAGCACTTGACAAAATGGAGAGGCTGGTTTTACGAATTATTAGTACAGGAACTAAATTTACTATTATCCTATCCTTTCCAAGTGACATTTATTTACAATGGCTCCTAACTCTTTGGTGGCTGGGATCCTGGTTCTGAAAAGCTTTATAAATTGTGAAACATTAACAACATAACCTTAAATTTTAATTCTTCCATTGGCATTTGCTTACTTTTTAAATCAGTTCTGGCAAGTAAAATCTTGTTATGTCTCAAACAATATATTGCACTAAAAATGTAGTGAGATAGTAGGAGAGGTGGCAAAGTCCTGCAGTGTTTGACATTGCATATGTGTATTGCTAAGAGAAGACAACCTTCATTTAGGTTAAGAACAACTTTTTTTTTAATCCTCAGAATGTCTACTTAGTAGAGATTTATGTTATATTTAAGAATAAATTTTGGCTGAGTCAAGTTTCTTCACTTTTTTCCTGGTCTTAAATCTATTCCCTTGTCTATAAATTACATTGGACGAAGGGTTCACACATAAAGTATAATTGCCATTATTAGTGGAATTTTCTTTGTCTTTTTAAATAGAAGAATATGTTCATATAAATTTAAAGCAGTTTAAATACAATTAAGGAATAAAGCAGCACTCTTAACTGGATTTGTAACTTACAACTATAAGTCTATTGCCTGGCACATTGGCATATGCCTGTGGCCCCAGGCACTAGGGAGGCTTAGGCAGGTAGATCACTTGAGCCCAGGAGTTCTAGGCTGTACTGTGCCTTCCCACTGTGTGTCTGCTCTACATTCAACATCCATGTCTATGTAGTGACTTCTGGGTTTGGAGAAACACCAGGCTGCCTAAAGAGAGCTGACATAGCCCAGATCAGATGACAGTATAGACACTGATTATCTTACTCATTAACTGAAAAGCCAAATGAATTTCAAATTAAAATAAACAGTGTAACTTTTCTGCTTAGATTAATTAACTGATCTTAGCCTATGCCTAAACAAAAGAACAAGAGCAACATTAACAACATTTGAAGCAACTGATCTAATTCTGTAATCACTGAAGCCTATTTTGCTGAGAGAATAGTGCAGGGTCAGTAAAAGGAGGATCTCAAGTCTGATGGACTCCATGAAATCACCGTTCGGAACCAAAGAAGCCTAGAGCAGCTGCGGTTCACCAAATAGAGCCCTGCAAAAGAAAATGTGTTGAGAAATGTGAGAACATTCAGCCTATTAACATGAGAAAGCTATTTCAGAAGTGGATAACATCAACTCAGAAAGCTGAGGGAAGACATATCTCTAATGGGATTGAAAAGAAGGATTATTTAAGAGGCATGAGAGCATGGGGCCTAGTGCTAAGAACCCAGAGCAATATCTTCTGAATGGTGGAGAATGCTAACCATTACACTATTATTTTTTGTGTCCTAAAAAAGTTTCTAAGAAACAATCCCAATTAAAACTGTCACTAAATAAATTAACTACATTTTAGGGCATATATGACTTGTTGATGTCTGGATACTATCAGTGAGGGGAAAGACGTGAAGTTTGGAAGTCTCAGACCTTGCATGTGTGCAATTAAAAAAATGAGAGCACTCTGTAACTAGTAAGCTACACCCCCACAATATCTCACACACAATTGAAATATCCCAGTCATGACAAGTTGCTAGAAAATAAAGTATATAACAAAAGTAAAAATTGATCAGCTGGACATGACTTAGAACTGTCATAAATAGACAAAACCACAGGTTCTTACTGTTCTTTGAAATATCTCCCCAATGTTTTTAAAATATTGGCTAGTAAGAGAGAGAAATTATATAGCAATAAAATGTGCATTAGAAAAGAGT
Organism: Mastomys coucha; assembly: GCF_008632895.1. Classification (NCBI taxonomy): domain Eukaryota; kingdom Metazoa; phylum Chordata; class Mammalia; order Rodentia; family Muridae; genus Mastomys; species Mastomys coucha. The sequence goes on along the minus strand of NW_022196896.1, from coordinate 78,899,916 downwards.
CAAGAACTCAAATGAAAGGACCAACCAGACACAAAAGAAAAAAAGGTAAATAGAAGTAAAGAAAAGAAAAGATTGAAGATCAGTGTGAAAAATAAATAAAACTGAAAATAAGAAAAAATGATAAGGTAATATAAAAGAAAGCTTCAGTAAAAAGATGATAAAATTGGTCATATTTGATATGACTAACCAAAAAAAAAAATAGTCTGGAGAGATGGTTCAGAGGAACACTGGCTGGCTTTCCAAAGGACATAGGTTCAATTCCCATTACCCACATGGAAGCATGTACCAGTTTACAACTCCAGTTAAAAGGACCTGATGCCTTCTGGAATCTACAGGCACCAGTCTTTCTTTTGGCATACATACATACAATTATATAAAACCTACATAAGTGAAAATTAAAAAATAAATGAAAAAATCAGAAAATAATCCAATAGAAACCCAAATTAATTCTATGGACAGAATATATGGTAGTTTAACTTTTCAAATTTATGAAAAAAATATACCTTAGAAAACAAGATCATTTACAATGTCAAAGGTAAAAGAGTATTGAAATTCAACAATTGAATACAACATAGCATAATAGCACAGAATAAAGACTAGAGAAAAGCCAACAAATTAAAATAAAATAAAAGAAAGATCTAAAAATTTTCCGTGAGGCATATGCCATTAGTTTTTTAAAAGAAAAAAAATAAGAATAAGTGATTTGAACTCAAGAGTGCCTTTTAATTTTATATGTAATATAATGACTTTTGTAGGTAATTATTTTTATTAATAGCTAATTAACCACAGAAGAAAGTAGTTGAATTAGTAGGTAATTAACTACAAATGGTAGAAGGAAGCAATTTATAGGAAACAAAAGTATGAGCTACACTATGATTAATTATCTCCTGAAAGAATAATCAAGAAGATAATGGAGTAATGACTTGATAACAGTTGGAGAATATAGGATTTTACACACCAATAATGCTCATTGAGAGGGATATAGAAAATAAATATAACCCACAAAGGAAAAGATTTAAATAAAATGGTTATTCAAATATTTTCATCCAAAATATGGCATGAAAATATTTACTATTGCAAATAAGAATTAGCTTAAAAGGAGAGTGATTTTAGAGATAACTGTGCAACTTTAAGTGTAAATAGTGAAGAGTAAATGACTGAAGCAAGTAATGAGAACTGGGTGGAACTGGAATTGATACAAATTGTTGTTCTGTGGCTGTTAAACAAAGTCAGTACTACCTTAGTCATTTAAAACAGAAATTTTCATTGTGTTTATACTGAGCTCTCTAACAAGACTCCATGAGCTCCGGTTGCCAACCAGGATGACTTCTTCTGTTTGCTGCAGATATTGCTTCCTCCTTCTCCCTGCTTTGTAGGCTGTGGGGATTGCATTACTCCCGAGTCCTCCTTATATCTGCTCTAGTACTCCAACCATTGTGCCATCCTCTCCTATGCCTCTCTGTTTCCCACTCTTATTTGAAGAACAGATGGGGTTACATTGGTGTCACTCTAATGTCTTCCTCATAAAATCCTCACATGAGAAAACCTGTTTTATCAAGTCAACAGATTCATTCACTTCATCTCCAGATTTATCCAGCTCTCTTGGGATCAGAATGCTTGCTAGCAGCTCCAGGGATATCAGTCTACAGGCTTACGAAAAAGTAGTAAGACTAGACTGCAAGCGTAAGAAGCATAGATTAGTTGAGCACAAAGGTGTTGAGGTATGATGTTCCCTCAAAGGAGAACACATATGTTATTTATTAACAGAAAGATTCATAAATCCAGGTTGTTAAGAAATATGAATGCTAAACATGTCAGATAGTATGAAAAACAGTGGCAAGTGTGAAAGAATTTTTTAAATTGACTAATGCAAATGAAAAAGAGTGACAAGAAAGAAAGCAAAGAAATGCAAGGCTTTTATTTTTAAAAATGGAATACATTAAAGAACTGATCAGTGATATAAAGGTAAAATAACAAAAATACCAAGTTAGATACATTCCAGACAATTGGGAGTTAGAGGCAGGAGTATGTGAGATGTAGAGAAGGTTCAGTCAGTTTCCTATTGGAAACTCACCTTAGGGGAAAAAAAAACTCATTTCATATAAGAAATTATTTTTTTTTTGAGAGGGTTTCTCTGTATAGCCCTGGCTGTCCTGGAACTCACTCTGTAGACCAGGCTGGCCTCAAACTCAGAAATCTGCCTGCCTCTGCCTCCCAAGTGCTGGGATTAAAGGTGTGTGCTACCACTGTCTGGCAGGAAACTTTAAAATACATGAAATGTAAGATCTAGAAATCAAACAGCGATTTAATTAGACTAGTAATTTAATTCTGAATTGATTTTGTGATGTTGAATTTTGTTAACTTGTCAAAATGTGAGATGGTCAAATTGTTGTAGATTTATAATGAGCTTGAAAATAAGGTAGGGTTATGCACCCTAATTTTCTTCTGCAAATCTACAACCAGCTGAGCTGAAGAACATGATAAAAATGTATTTTTAAATTATTTTATTTACTTATAACCCAGCTGACCCCCTTTTGCTCCTCCATCCCCAAAGATCCTCATCCCATTCCTTCTCCCCCCTTGCATCCAAGAGGGTGGTCCTCTTCCTTCCCAAACAAGCCTCCCACTTCTCTGGAGCCTCCAGCCTCTCCAGAATTAGGCACACCTTCTCCCACTAAGGGCAGACTAGGCCGGGGTTGAGGGCTAGTGGGGAAGGGGGATCAGCCCAGCTTGTATATGCTCCTTGGTTGGTGGCTCAGTCTCAGGGGTCCCTGTGAGTTGAGACTGCTGGTCTTCCTATAGGACTGCCCTCCCTTTCAGCTTCTTCAATCCTCCCCCTAATTCAGCCATCAAGGTCCCTGACTTTCAGTGTAATGGTTGGGTATATGTATCTGTGTCTGAATCGTTAAGCTGCTAGTAGGGCCTTTCAGAGGACAGCCATGCTAGACTCCTGTCTATAAGCAATGGAGGAACGTTCCCCTTTCTCCACATCCTCGACAACATGGGCTGTCATCTGAGGTTTTGATCTTAGCCATTCTGATTTCTGTTAGGTGGAATCTCATGGTCATTCTGATTTGCATTTCCCTGATCACTAAGGACTTTGAATATTACTTTAAGTGCTTCTTGGCCATTCAAAATTCTTCCCTTGTGAATTCTCAGTTTATCTCTATGCTCCATTTTTTTTTTTTTGACCAAGTTGTTTGTTTCTTTGGAGGTTAGTTTCTTGTGTTCTTTATATATTTTGGATATTAACCTTCTGTCAGATGTGGAGTTAGTGAAGAATTTTTTTCCCAATGTGTAGGTTGCTGATTTGCCCTTTTGCCTTACAGAAGCTTTTCAGTTTCATGAGTTCCCATTTATTATTTGTTGATCTTAGAGCCTGAGCCATTGTTGTTATTTTCAGGAAATTTCCCCCTGTGCCAATGAGTTTGAGACTCTTTCCCACTTTCTCTTCTGTTAGATTCAGTGAATCAAGTTTTATGTTGAGTTCCTTTATCAATTTAGACTTGAGCCTTGTGCAAGGTGATAAATATGCATCTATTTTCATTCTTCTACTTAAATGGCATTCTTCTACTTGCCATTTAGACCAGCACCTATTGAAGATGTCTTGTTTTTTCCACTGTATGTTTTTGTCTTCTTTGTCAAAGATCAAGTATCTGTAGATGTGTGGGTTAATTTCTGGGTCTTTGATTCTATTCCATTGATCAATTTGTCTGTCTCTGTACTAATACCATGTGATCTTTATCACTATTGCTTTGTAGTATAGTTTGAGGTCAGGGATGGTGATATCACCCAAAAGATCTTTTACTGTTGAGAATTGTTTTGCCTATCCTGTTTTTTGTTTGTTTGTTTTTTCATATGAAGTTGAGTATTGCTCTTTCCACTCTGTGAATAATTGTGTTAGATATTGGTGAGGATTACATTGAATCTGTTGATTGCTTTTAGTAAGATGGCCATCACCACTATGCTAATCCTACCAATCCATGAACATGGGGGATCTTTCCATCTTCCCAGGTTCCTTCTCTTTCTTTTTTCAGTGATTTGAAGTTCTTGTCATATAGGACTTGTCTTTCACTTGCTTGGTAAGAGTTACATCAAGGTAGACTATTTGTGGGTATTGTGAAACATGTTCTTTCTGTACTTTCTTTCTCAGTCTACTGATTATTTTTATAAAGGAAGGCTACTAATTTGTTTGAGTTAATTTTATATGCCACCACTTTGTTTATCAGCTATAGTAGTTCTCTGGTGCAATTTTGGCCAACCCCAGTGAAAGCAGTTCTTCCTCAAAAGACACAATGTAGGCAGGGGGTTTTGCAGAAGAAAATGCTTAGAGTTTTTAGGAGAAAAAACAAAACAAAACAAAGAAAAAAACACAAAACAACCACAATTTTGTTGGAGAGTGTGATCAAATACATTACATTACATTACATAAGCGTGTATTTTTGTAAAAGGTGTTTTCCTCTATCCCTCTTGACCTTACTTTTGAGGTATGGTCTCCTATTGAATATGATGTTCACTGTTGTTTTGCCTACACTGGGAGCTCCAGGACTTCTCTGTTCCCTCCACCCCACCAATACAGAGTGAAATAACCACACCTGGCTTTTCAAGGGTGCATCTGTTCTTAGGACTTTACACTCCTACAGCAAGCACGTTATGCAGTAAGCTGTCTCACCTGCTCTGGAGGCTGTTTTATATATATATATATATATATATATATATATATATATGAAAAATCACAGTCATGAAACTCTTGTATCCCTTACATTAGGCAAGCTCATTGCCCAGTGTCTTCGGTGGCCACGGGTGAAATGAATAAGGCCTCTGCTGTAAGGAGATGTTCTGCCATGGCTGTGCCTTTTTCCCAGTGTAGGGGAAGGGTCGCTGTCTTACTTACAACCTTTAAAGTTGTATAGAAAGCTGAAGAGAATGTATTTACACTTCAAGGTTGCTGTTTATTTCATTCTGTGTGTTCACTAGGAAGTTTAAAAATCTATGACTAAATCATGTTTTAACTTTGACCTCAGTCTGAGGTAGTGAAGTATCTATATGTCCTTACCTTCTTAAATCTCATGGCAAAGTCATGGCTCTGGTATTTTGTATTGAAAGAGAGGGAAACAATAAAGTATTCTAGGTCATCTGTGGACTTGTGCCCAGAGTCTGTATTAATAAATCCAAATATCCAGGAATAATTAGAGGGGTTAAGGGCACTAAGAGCTCACTCTTGGCCCCTTTCCCATTTTGCAACTTTAATATTTGCAGTATAGCTATGGGCCTGATGAAAGAGTCCTGAGTTATTTACCACAGTTAGAATATTCATATTGTTCTTTTCTGAAAGTCTATCATCTACTGAATCATAATATTAAAAGTTGCAAACAGCTGGGCAAAAATATCCCAAAAGTTGGAGAGTTTTCCTCTTGAATTCTCAAACTATAAGCCTAAAATGACACAAGTTCTTGGAAATAACAGGTGAATTCTTTTCTTACTCATGTGCATTCCTGCAATGCATGCGGTCAAACCTTAGTCAATTTATTGAACAGTCAAGTTTATATGAGTCCACCTTTCTGTCACCCAGGCATGTGATATCTCAAGATTCCTTTCAATTTGCTTGAGGATGTTAACTTTAAATACTGACACAATTCATTATAGTCTCCTCCCAAGTGTGAGTGTAAGGCATGCTATCTGGTAGATATATTGGTATGCTCAGTGCCAAGGGAAAAACAGCTAGAATTTAAAGCTCAGGGGATGGATGATGCTTATGCCTTCCATTTCTGTGAAGAGCTAAAGAGACAGAGGGTGGAGAATAGGATGTTTGCAGTCAAGAGAGGAGAAATGGAGGGCAACTGTTCAGGGAGTTAATTTAAAAGTACTCCTGCTGGGATTAAGGATGTTCTAAGGACACACAGCCAAATGTGTTCAGAAAGGCATTTACTGGGGGAGGAGGCAGCTGCATTTTGTCAAGTTGTTGATGTCAGAATCCTATTATACAAAGCAAGGGAGAATTAGTAGTTTCTTGGATAAAGGAAGAAATGCATTTCTGTCTTATGCATTTTATATTCTGGGAAGGAACTAGAGGAATGTTCTTGTATTTTCTATTGAGACACTGCACAGAACTACTCATTTACATGTATAGTACTGTAAAAAGGTTCTGAGAGTAGAGGAATATTGGATTATACAAGCTTTAACATCACAGATATTCCTAGTGGAGTTTCATATCAGGAAGCTTATGCCAGCTGCCAAGCAACAATCAGGACTCCTTTAGACATTGCTGCACACATATGACTTACAGAACTATTTCATAAGAAAAGTGTCTTTTGAAGTACCTAATGAAAAATATTTTTCTCATATAAAATTAGGTGGTCCTTACTAATTGCCCCATCATTTTATTGATACCTGGACAGGCACTCATGACTTGTGGTAGATTATGTTCAGATGAAACTATGAAGGAAAGTATTAGAAGTATAATTGAGAACTGTTTTCAAGAAAAGCTGGTGCACACTAATGTAAGATTTCCTACACTGTGGTACATGGTAAGTAAAGATTTTATATATATATATATATATATATATATATATCATTGGAAACAATTTCAGTAAGAGACACTTCAAAAACGGAACATCACTGTTGCAGGATTTTCCCTATCCAATTACATTAGTGCAGAGGAGGCCTGTGATTGGACAGGGAAAAGGGAGGTGGAGCTAAGGGTTGGAGAGATGGCACCTCAGGAGAGAGAAGGGGAGAAGGAGAATGGAGGTGGATGTGAACCAGTATGGCTTTAACCATCCACAGGTAGTTATGATATCATAAGTTTAAAATAAATGGGATAAAGCTTTTATCGTTATCCATTGGCTTTGGAATTATTTTATTGGCTTCTTAAATACATATACATAAATCTGATTGATTAACTATAACCCGAATTCATGAAATTCTTAGGCAAATGGATAGAACTAGAAAATAGCATCCTGAGGTAAACCAATCCCAAAAGAACACACTTGGTATGCACTCACTGATAAGTGGATATTAGCCCAAATGCTCAGAATACCTAAGCTACAATTCACAGATCACACGAAGCTGAAGAAGAAGAAAGACCAAAGTGTGAATACTACAGTCCTTCTTAGAAGGGGGAACAAAATACCAATGGGATGAAATACAGAAACAAAGTGTTGAACAGAGACTGAAGTGAAAGGCCATCCAGAGACTGCCCCACCTAGGGATCTATCCCATATACAGTTACCAAACCCAGACACTATTGGGGATGCCAACAAGTGCTTGCTGACAGGAGCCTAATATAGCTGTCTCCTGAGAGGCTCTCCATACAGAGTTAGATGCTATCAGCCAACCATTGGACTGGTGCATGGGTTCCCCAATGGAGGAGTTCAAGAAAGGGCCCAAGGAGCTGTAGGGGTTTGTAGTCCCATAGGAGGAACAACAATATAAACCAAGCAGTACCCTCGGAGCTCTCAGGGACCAAACCACCAATCAAAGAGTACACATGGAAGGATCCATGGCTCCAGCTGCATATGTAGCAGAGGCTAGCCTTGTTGGACATCAATGGGAGGAGAGTCCCTTTGTCCTGTGAAGACTCAATACCCCAGTGTATGTGAATGTTGGGACAGGGAGGCAGGTATGGGTGGGTTGGCAAGCAGGGGGAGGGGGTTCGGATAGGGGGTTTTCAGAGAGGAAACCAGGAAAGGGGAAAACATTTGAAATGTAAATGAAGAAAATATTTAAAAAATAGAGTTTTGAATTTACTGTTACTGTGATATATAACTGAAAGGGTTGGTGGTTCAATTTGGTTACTGGAATGTGGGACAGAGCCAGCAGGGCCCTGCTAGGGCATAGCGTTGTGACCCACTAGTACTGGCACTAGAGCTGAACTTGCTGGCTCATTTTTAATATTTCCCACAACACATGACCAGAGCATGTATAAAAATAGAAATCATAACTTGCAGCAACCTGTGCTGGAAATCAATCTCCTATCTACAATACCCAGAGTGAGAAACTACTCGGCCTTCTTAGACCTGCAGGAAGTCACACAACGATCAGTACCAACTGTCCAGGAATTCAAACATTGACCTCAGTAACAAGTTGTCCCAAACGGTTATTGTTCAATTAGCAACTGACATCTTGCCTAACTTTTTATGCCTACTTCCAACCACTGAGTATCTAAATGTTATCAAAGATGTTTTCAATTGAGAAAATGCCTTACTCATACTTGGTGTGTTCACAGCTTCTCTGGGCATGTCTGCGCTCTTCTCATTTCCAGTATAAAGCTCTTATATCTATTATTCCTGCCATTAGGTGCCTGTCTATGTGTGGCAGCTGACACCCTTGCTCTAACACGCATTGATAAATAGCCTTTACTTGTTCTCATTGGGTTGGTCTTCCCTGGCTTCCACACTGCTATTCCATGGGGCCACATGATAGCACTCTGCAAAGCAAACATGTGAACTCTTCCAAGCCGTGACAAATGTTGAGCTTTTTCTTTGCTTCGTTTGATGTCGACATGCTTGCCTTGAATCTATCTCAAGAAATGCCTTCTATTCTTGTGCAGCTATATCTCCTAGCCCTTCATTTAACATGACATGCATGTGTATTGTGCTGTTCCTTAGTTTAAACTCACATGTAGCAATTTATTGTTTGATTTTAATTAGTTTAAAAAGGTAAGAGCTGAAATCAGCATCCCTTTGACATCTTATTGGTTTCTTGACATATTCACTTCTAATTAATTTTTCCTTCTGATATTATTTTTGAGTTGTCTTATTTTTTTGATTCATTTACAAGGTTTTTATTATGAATTTTGATTACAGGCCTTTCATAAATCACTTTATTACTCCTTCCAATAAGACCCAATTGTAAAATTATAAAAATAGAAATATATAAATATATATACACACATGGAATATTATATGCTTTAATACAATACCACTATGGTCCATGTTTGAGCAGCTCTTTTCCTAGAAAAAGACAGCAGTGCAGCTCTGAGGTCATGGGAACGAGCCCCTCTCCCCTCCACCCCCGCACAATATTCTTAACAGTGGTTGGCCTCCGATAGTGAGAATGGTGTAGGAATTACAGATGTGTTCACTAGACACATTGGAACAGCAAGGTCTGATACCTCCTGTCTGATCTTGACTGGACCTCAACTGACTGACGCAAGCTCTCAGGAGCTACACAAGTCAGTCTTCCTGTTCTGACCTGAAAGTTCTGAGTCATGATGAAAATATTCCTGTTTGGTCCCTAGCTGAGAAAGCTCATTTTCTCACCATTTCTTGTCCTTCGATTCCAGACACAGAGCTCTTTCCCTCCAGGCAAGGGGACCACAGACCTAGAGATCAGCAGGGAAGGTGGAGTCTCTATCAGCTGACTGGAAGCCAAACATGGCAGTCTACAGGTCTACACGTGTACTGGCGGCAGGTGGCAGAAGACACTGAGCCTGGGATGCACGCTGAGTTCTGGGATAGCTTGGGCTACAGAAACAGCCTGTCTCTGAAACCTGAGGTTGTGGAGAGAGAAAGAGCAAGCAAGACTGAAGGAACAGAAGAAGCAGCCGCAGCCTCCAGGATGGAGGAGCCATCCCAACCCAAGGAACAAACTTATCCATGTTATGTCAATTTCCACGTGTCCCTGCCATCCTTCCTTGGAGGCACGATTAGTTCATGATTAGTTGGGACAGCGTGGGGTGGTGTCTTCTCTACAGGGTAGTAGAGGTGGGCAGATTCTAACTTGGCTCAGCAGCGTCCTCTCAGCCGCCTCCTTCCAGTAGGTGGGCATGTAGCTTTCAACTACAGCTGGATTTCTCAGCTAAGCTTAGTCCTCTCCGTCCTGCTAAGTCCTCTTCATTGTGCTTTACATCCTTGGCTCCTTTTTAAGTCACCGGATAACTATATCCCAGCCTCTGGTCAGACCAGCTTTTCCAGAAGGATGTTCCAACTCCCAGTAGTCAGATGCTGGTCAGAGATCCAGGCTACTCCGTGTTCATTGTCATTGATATCGACACCTTGTGGTCCTAGCTCCTGGCAGCCGCAGATCAAAGATGAGCTGTGGGCCTGTTTCCAACAGGATGAGATACAAAGTCACTTTCCATCCACTCAGCAGGGATCTTGGAGCCCAGGTGAGAAGTCAGACCTTTTTGGGGTTGTACAGTCTGTGCGAGGGGTCCAAGATGTCTGGACAACACACTTGGCCTTCTTCTTGGCAGGGCACAGAACCTTCTTCTGCCTCTTCTTGGCAGGGCACAGGCCTTCTTCTGCCTCTTCCCTGGCCATCCAGGTTCCAAAAGAATCAAGGCCCATGGTTGATCAATGGCGTCCCCAGCAGTCCCCAGCACAGTTGCAACAGTATGACCAAGAGGACGGAGCAGTTCTTTATTACATGGTTTCCTCCACCCACATTCAAACACAACAGTCTGTCTTCAGACAAAGTTGCTACTTAAATGGCATAGCCTGGACAAGGCCAGAAGGACGCTACCCTCCTCTTCCCTCTTTGATTTCACTCCCCCAGGAAAGCAGTGTTCTCACCTTTATCGGGCAACTTCCTTCTCTGGTCACTTCTTCCTTCTTGGGCTTCTTCACTGGCCCAAGATAGCGGTTATCGATGATGTTCTTTTCCTATTCCTGCTGCTGGACAAGGAGGTGTTCAGCTGCAGGACAAGCGTTCAATAGTCAGTTGGTGCTGATATGAAAAACAATGCTCTCTGCATCTGTTCGTCCTGCTCCGAGGAGTTGGTCTCTTCCATCTGTTTTATCTCCAGCTTAGAGAGAAGCAAGGCTGTGAGGTAGGGGATGGTGAAAATCTGGCAGCAATCAAAGGGAAAGTATTGACATCATTCTTGGAAAGACTCTGGGTCTCTCGCCTGTCTTGGCCAGTAGCGAGCAGTTGAGTGCTCACTCCACGTCTCCCCTTTGAGGTGAAGCCTTCTCCGGAAGGACCTGGTAGTCAGACACTGGCTCATGGTATGTTGGAGCTTTGGTGTAGGTATGGGTATCCTGAAACTCAGGAAAATGGCTGGGGATGCGTGACTGATGGGGTTGGTTCTGCCCTGCTGTGAGAGCTTTGGATGTCACTTGCTGATTGGTCACCAGAGGTTCAGTGATGACCATCCTCAGACACCATTTTGCTTAAGCAGGTAGAGTGTCAACATTGAAGCCCATTTCAACCAGAGTGACCACGGTGTCCGACAGCGTGGGCTGGATCCTGGCTGTGCGTTGGCAGTATGACTTGGCACTTCTGATTTTTGACATGTAGCTCTGCAGCATCTCTGTCAGGGCTCCGCAGGTGCTTTCCTGGTGCTCTCAAACCCTGCCTCTTTCAGCAAGGAGCTCACAAATACTTGCAGGGTAGTTTTTATTATGAACTACCTCCAGCCCGATGGTAGTTGTTAGCAGGGGTAGTGGATTGTTTATTTCCTGGTCTCATTCCGGAGCCATTAGGCCCGGCCTCCGTGTCAACCATCTTGCTCTCGTGTAGTGAGCATCGTCTCTGTTATTCTTTTCATTCCTCGGTTTTGTTCTGTGGTTCTGTGTTGCTGTTAGAATCATTCAGGATTCAATGTTGAACTTATATGGTTTCAGACCTTTCCTTTATTCTGCATCTGTGTAGTAATTCTCACAATCTCACATCATCACAAATTCTTTGCACAGCATTCTGTCATAACCCTCCCCCATCAAAAACTTCATATCAGTAATTGGAGTCTGGTCAATATTCATTAATTAGAGGATAAATAGGATTCTAATTCTTGTCTTAATATAGAGAAATTTATCTCAGTCCATCAAGTACTCTTTCCACAGGGAAGTAAAATATTATGCACATAATATATTTGGTGCTCCACATTATTCTCTTACCAACTTACCATCAGTTCCATTACTGAAATGTGAATTTTCTATTCTGTTTGTTTTCCATAGAGGTTTCTTTTCTTTGTGTCAGAGGGTGGTTCGTATTTTAAAATACCATATTTATAATCTTCTTTAAAGAAATGGCACAGGTTTATGCTGCATTAGTAGAGTAGTATTTTATTTTTTAATCTCTGTTGTTGATTTGAAACCACTTATCATGACTTTTAGTAAAATCCTCTATTGTAGACTCAGTAATTTTATTGGAAAGATATGTTAGTTTTATAAATCAATTCTTTGTCTTTATTTGTCCAACTATATGTTCCAAAGTGTAATTTGATTAAAATAAAAATAATCTATAGCTGAGTCCTGGATGTTTTATAATGATCTGACATTTTTATTAGAGTTTGATTTTACTAAATTAATTAGACTTTTATCAATCCTCAGTTCTCTTATGTGTAAAGTGTGAAAGGAATCATCAACTATTTCAGAGAATAAAAAGATGCATGTATATTATGTATAATATATAACTTGTATATATTATATATAATATAATGTATATATAAAGATGCAGATATATCATCTCATATATGTAATCTAATATATATATATAACTTCATATATATATATGAGATACTTAGTTCTTTTTGAGATTTTCTATTATCTGCTATCCTTACAATAAAATTTAAATGCCTCAACGTAATATTTTTCATAAATCCCTACATCAAAGTCTCAATGATTTTTCTTTTGTGTCTTATTGGTTTATTAACATTTATTATATTATAAAATCTCTATATCTAAAAATCTCACTTTATATTTCAACTTTTTAAAATTTCAAGTAATAGCTGCTAATAATTTAGTACACTGATTATTTTTGAGGACTAGCGATACTTATGTATAGCTCAAATTATGCTTTGCTCAAACAGAGCATGTATATGCATACAGGCCATACATATGCATGGTATTATTTTCATGTGAACAAACTGTAGTTGCCAGAGTACTGCACAACCAAGGGCAGAGTAGAACATAATAGATATTCAATTATTAAATTTTATGAATACAGTCATTCTTGAAGATTTGATTTTATTCAATTTGATTTGCAAATAGATTACACATATAACTAATGAAAATATATAATATCCTAGGGGTAAAGAGCAATAGTAGCCTAGCATTACAGGTTATTTTGCAATATTGAATCTCTAACAGACAATTATATCATTGCAGGAATACTTAGCTTGCTATTTAAATGCAGCACAGTTATTGCAAAGCTGTTGCTTGTATCCTGATGTTATTACAAAAAATAATAGTTGTAATTAAGTGTCATAAAATCCTTAATAAATAACTAATTTTATTACCTATGGCTCGAACAGTATCCTATCATAACATTATTTTATCCAGCTAGTTTTAGTATTATAAAACACAGTGAAGAAAAATGCAAACATAAAGACTTACCTCCATCCTTTAGGTTGTTTCTTAACATTTTACATCCAGATTAGCATTAGAAAGAAACTCAGGTGATATTATTGTGTTTTCTTTTTCTTTCAATAATAATATTATTTGTCAAATTTTTATCTTTTAATGAACTGGGTGGCTCATTATTCTTGTCTAATAATAACATATAATAGTTCTTAATGTGAGTTCATCCAAAGGTAAAACCATGCTTTCTTAAAAAACAGAAAGTAATATACCATTATATATTTTATGTACAAGAAAGAACTATAGAATATAGAGTTTGTATTTAGGTTCACAAAGATTATTAGTGTAAGTCTGATGAGCTCTTAAGTTTCGATTCTGTGTTCCTGTGACAATGTGAAAACTTAATTTTAATATTGGGCCTTTTCTACAGTAAGATACTTTAAATCAAATCAATCTCAGCATTTGTGAAGCAATGACCTTTGAGTTTACTGACAACATCTGGAGGAAACAGCTGGGTAACTGATCAGGTGTTTTTTCAAGTAGAAGTGCAATGCAGTGTTCCTGTGGTACTGTTTAGAGATTTTCAATTCTCACATCATGTAGCACACAGTGGTGCTATTAATTAGAAGCTGATGGAAAGCCAGAAATAAATCCTTATGTCAGGCACAGTGTCTCACATGGAGGAGACTCAAAGTCATGCAACTTTTTGAAATTGAAATGTTCAGGGTAACAGCAAGGATAACAGACTCCCTGCTACCAAGTCAATATTTTCCAACTGCTAGATGTTAATTTCATTAATACCCAGTTTGTTCTTCAAAATTATAACATTCAAGTAGTCTCTCTTATTCTTTAAATATTGTTAATAAAAAGTTATTGAACTGTTGAGATTTCGTTGTACTTTTATAAAATAAATTCAAAGACATATTTGCTATTAGTTACAGATATAATTAAAGAGTTAATGCTCTCCCTCCAGCGCATTTCTTTCTTGCTTGACCTCTAGTGATGAATATAGGCTTAGAGTATAATGACCTTATAAATCTTAAGGATTAGGTACTTCTGAAACCACAATGAACCACTAAGACAAGAATGTCTCACTGACTCTCTGGTGTTAGTCTCAGCCTCCATGCATAAGGTAGCTCTATGGCTGTCCCTTATCGAGATCATGATCGATAAAGATAGTCATTCAGAGAGCCCAAACCTGTATGTAAGGTAGAAGTTTATCAGAAAGACAGGATCACAGATGCAACTTCAGACCTACTAAGTCAGCATCTGCCATGTCATCACATCTCACTGCGATTTGACTAGATCTTCTTCCAGTTGGAGAAAATATGCCTTGGAACAGCATTTCTTGACATCGCTATACACATACCAGGATTGCACAACTCTCATCACCCCAGCAGCATTCTTATGAGACTGAATGGAAGATTAAGGTTATGGTAGACTACATCATTTAAAAAGCCTCAGAGCAAATTTGATACTGAAGCTTAAATAAACATCCAGCGGAACCATCCATCTGTGTCCATGAAAAGGAGTGCTCCCTGCGCTTGCTGCAGAGATGCCCTTGTCTGATCATAGGAAACTTGATGGCCACTTACCGGACTGGACTCTCAGTTCAGAGTCCACTAGTGAACCACTATTTTAGCAAAGGAAACAGCACACACACAGCACAAACACAGGACTTTAAAGACTTTCAGAGAATTAACTTAAAATGATATTTGTATAGGTGGAAGAAAATCATCTGTGTAGTCAGAATAGGTTTAAGGAATGACTAGACCATGTTGAATGACCTCCCCTCCCCCAGTGCCAAAAAATCTCCCTATTTTTTTCTTCCCCAAACCTTAGATCCTTCCTATGTAGAAAAGTGCATACAAGACCCAAAAGTTCTCTCTGTAGTCTCTTATCCTATCTACTCTTGTGAATAGATTCTCTATTTCTTTTCAAATTCAGAAGGGGAGGTTGCTCTCTAAGAAAATCTCAGCAAATATATTTTCCAACCTCTCTAATCAGCTTCTTTACTGATTGACTGAAACCTCTGCGTGAGTTGAGCATTGCTACAACAAAAGAAAAACACCATTTACTGGAGGAGAACCAGTGTTTCTTTGACAGAAGAAAAATAAACTTACGCCAGAGGAAGATATCATCACATATCCATTTCAGGGTTGTTTCAGTGTTCTTTTTGGAGTTAGTCTGAGTAACTAGCTGTATCTTTGTATAACTAGACAGAATTTTAGGCTCAATATAAATTCAAAATATTATAGAGGCCCATGTACTACAGAATGATAGAACACAGGGACCTATTACAATATTTAATGATTTTAAGAAATAAGATGTTTTCCTGAAGAGGCTTACTCTATCCCTAAAGGAGGGATAGAGTTAACAAAAGCTAATTGTTCTTCAAAGTTTTCTTCATTTGCATCTGAAGTAAACGAACTTGCTGCTTTTTGTTCATATTTAAATTCTAGTCAGACACTCTATCTCAGCATAAGAAATTTTGTACTATGAATTGCATGTTACATTTAAGATAATCAATCATGTTTCAGTGTAACCCACACTGCATAGGAGACGTTTATTATGGGCATTATCGTTGTCGTATAGTAAAGTGCATTGTTAATGAAGCATGGGAAAGGAATAATTTCAACTAATAGGCATATATGTCAAATTTCAATTAGGACTAAGTTGGAATCCAAAAGAAAGAAGAGCATATAAATTTAAACCTTTGACCTTCAACATAAAGTACAAGGTCTGAAGGGAAAATTAAATTATTTTATGGTACCTTGTAAATTTGAATAAATGAATGGCTTATGAAACTCTTTGTCACACTCAAAGACTACATATTTTTAAAAATATGATGCACTTCCAATTAAAAAAAATGTGTCATGATTAGTGCTATTTCTCATATTACAATGCTAGTGACTTAAAAAATTAAAAGGTTATTGTATCCTGACTCTGTTAACTAATTTACCAAGAAATAGATGACTAGTTCCTGATACATATATGAGGAAACAGACCAGACTAAGGGTGTTTCTCTGGGTAATGATAGAAAAGCATCTTTGTGTTATTATGTATGTAGCTAATGTCTCGTTTCCATTGTTGTACATATAAATTCAATTCATATATAAATGAGGACCCTGGACTATCAATATGTTGCATGGGCTTGACCTATTTTCTGACTTCTTAGGCTTCTGGATGTCTTTTTACCTCCACTTGAGGTTATTTTCAAGGTTAGACTTTTATTCTATGCACAGGTAACCATAGTTTATTATATAGCAAATGTACATGAAAATCAATTGTGTTACTTAGATTTTGATGGTGTGGCTTTTATGGAGTTTGTGATGTCATGACTTCATTTTTTAAAAAAGTCGTTCCTCTGGCACATGTCTGTTTTTATGTTGAGAATAGTCATCTCATTTGAAACTTCATTCTGGCAATTCTGTCAAGTCTATCTCACAGAAAGTAGAAAACCAGAGAAGAATTTAAAGCTTTAATTTTATTCAGCATCTAAACATGAAGTGGTTGTTCAAACAGGAGAAAGCATGCAGTTGTGAAATACATCAATATATCTGTGTTGTAGCTGCTAATTTTATTTCCTGTCCAACTCAAGGACTGATTTGGTATCTACTTTTCAAAGGAGAAAGGATTTCTTTGTAGTTTTTTCTCTTCTTTTTTAACTCACTTTTTCAGACCTTTAAGTCTGAAAAAATAAAATGCAATTTATTACTAGGATGTGAGATCAAGGGCACAGAACTCAGGTGCTTAGATTAATGGTCTGCTGAATGCTCTCAGCAGAGGTAACTAAGGTCACACAGAGTGACGACTGAACACTTATACTGTGGATTCTTAAGGCCTTTACCAAGATCATGTTGTCACACATGGAAAACTTCTAACTCAGATGCCAACCAAAACTAAGTAATTCATCAGAAATATCCAGTTTAAAACTGTTGCCAACTATGTTAAAACCAAGCAGCATAGTATAGAGACATGATAGAACTGTCTCATTTCCAATGCTCCATTTCAGATTAATTGTGAGGGCTGTAGTTGCTAAGTAGGAATTTAAAACACTGTTTTTCTATGCAACTTAGTTAGAAATGTGACTTCATAAAGTTTTCACACCAAGACAAAGAAAAGCTATTGGGCATTCATGATTTAAAGACACCTTTTCTTAAATAATTTCTCAATTGTTTTTGAGATTATATATTCAAAATGACTATACCTACAATTTAGCAGTGAGATTCATTTTTAAAAATAAACTTTTTGTTACCCTAAACTGATCTCAGGATTGTTGGACTAGATACTTTAATATATTAATAAATATAAATATATAACAGAATCTTGTAGAGCCTTGACCTGACAAAGGTGTGAGTATGAGCTAAGGTAATGAAACTGATGCCTTCCAGGGCTACATCCATATAGTCTGCTCTGTTTTAGTGCTATCTAAACAATTTGTTTTATTTATATTTTGTCAAGAATCTTAAAATTAAATACTTCTATTAATAGGCTCCTTAAGATACATAAAAGAAAGAATCTAAAAGAACAATTTTGTATTTCTTAATTTTAAACAGTTAAGTTTTATTTTCCATGTACAATTCAAATGTTTACATGAGCTTCATAAATGTTAGTTGAAGGTGACTGGGATACAGAAAACTATCATGATAGAGGAAAACCCATCTGTTTACTTATATAAACTTACTTTAACATTCTACCTTTAGTAACATTCCATAATACGTTCTAGTCACTGTAACACATCATTGTGGATATTCATATTACAGTCTTGATCATTTTGGTTTTTTGTTTGTTTTTTATTATTAAAAGATTGATAAGATATATAAAATTATTAAAATATAGTTATCAGTCTAGCAATGATCTTTTTTTCATTTTTATTGGTTCTTTTATTATTGGCATTTCAAATATTATCTGTTTTCCCTCCACAAACTCCCTATCCCCTCACCCTTCACCCTGCTTCTATGAGGGTGCTCCCCCACCCACCCACCCACAACTGCCTCAGTGGGAGGGAGCCTCCTAGCATTCCCCTACCCTATATCCAGCTAGAGCAATGAGGAATCGTCTTAAGTTTTCCATTTTATGTCTTTCTGTGACTTCACAATTAAAAATTCCTACATTCTCTAGTATCTTCTGAAAGATTACATAATGTAGTCATGAGCTCTGCATTTATGATTCTTTGATTTTTCAGTTGAGGAAATGTTCATATTTTCTAAAGTTTAACATAAATATAGTTTATTTTAAATCATTAATGCCTAGGTTGAGTATTCCTTTGGTCGTAAGAGAGAAAGTGACTTAGTAGTATCTGGTAGTCTTTGCAGGAACTATAATTAGGTTATTATTTAAATCAAGTCCATGCTTATACTTTTAAATATTTACTCTTGCTATTTTTAATTGTGTGGATGTGTGTTTATATGAGCATGGGGAGATGAATAGTGGATATTGAACTCATGGCCTCTGAAAGATCAGTAAGTACTTGTAACCACTGAATCATTTCTTGAGCTGGATCATTTATTTTAAGTTTAGGACTGTTTTCACTAATAATTTTCAAAGACTGAAAGTGCATATTATATATTCAAATTGTCAATGACACATTTAAAACTGATATCTGTGATTGGTCACACCATTGCTATAATTCCTTGAACTATATGTCATATCTTAGAAAGGAATTAAATGTCTGCATCTTGTAACTATTCTTTAATCTTACATACTATTAAAGCTTGTTTTCAGAAATTTATGTCTAATAATGAGTATGATTTAAAGTCAAACCTAAAACTGTTGTAAAATAGGATCCAATTTCATAAGAAAAATGCATTGGTATAAAAGAGAAATACTGTATTCCATTATTCAGATGATTATTCTTATTAGTGTGAAAATCACTTGATGTGTATGATAAGAAGGTTTCTCGCAGATGCCTCTTTGATGTAAGATATGAAACAGCACATACCTCATTAAACAACACATCAAAAGTATTAAAATGCAACCATTAATCTATATTTCATAATTTCCCCATAATGACTAGAAGTAAAACTCATTGAACAGAAATGAAAGAGCTGTAGGAGAAGGTGATATTAGAATTCACATATGGCTCAGTCTGTCTTTGAATTCTATCAAACATCTGTTGGTTCAAATTGAATGTAAGAATAGAAAACAGATTAACATATGAATGAGATTTAGCCATGTTTCCAACAGGAGAGGTGGACCATTTTGACTAGTTCCTCAAAGTATGTATGTTATCAAAGCATACTAATGTAAATGAGATGCTAAGCATCCTATAACCAGTTCCTTTATTTCTCAGGTGAATAATTTGAAGCTCATAGCTAATAATTAAGTTAATTTAGCCCACACAACCCATATCATTGTATTCTTCATTAGAATGGTATTTTCAGATCAATATAGCAATCTATTATTCTGTCATGCAACTTCATAAATATTCTTTCTCTTACAAAATTCTTGTGATTCATAGAGTCAGAAAAGGCAAGTGCTCTTTAATAGCACACAGAGAGGACACAGATGAACTATATGTGAAGGAAGGTACATTGAGCACCATTAATTCACTTGATTCCTCCTTTTATTAGTTATGTGAGTCACAACATTCACAAGTTCACCCTGTATTGCTATTCATCATCATTCTGACTAAGTATTAAAGAAAGAGTAACTCTTGGTATCTTTCAATCAAATGTGGACCTGTCCTATTCAGAAGTGTTTGAATTTCCATTGTTCTAGTTAAAGACAAATATGACCTACAGTGTAGATGAGTCTAAGAGAGTCTAGTTTAAGAAGCCATCTAATCTAAAAAGTTTCAAACAAAATCCATCCTCTAATAAAAACTAAACTGCACAACAAATATCATAACAAAAAGGGATTAGGAACATCTGTCTCAATCAGACTTTTACAGGAATCTCATAAGGTAGAGAATTGCTTTTCTGGTCTTTTTGATTCAAAAACCTACACAAGCCATGACCAGATATTATCAATATACACACACATGTTGCCTGCAGAATTGTGTGTGTATGTGTGTGTGTGTGTGTGTATGTGTGTGTGTGTATGTATGTTTGTGTGTGAGGATGTTAGTTTCAATGCATGCCTAGTTCTTGTGAATGGTCTTAGCCTTGCTGTCTTCTTCTCACACATACATACATTGCTCTGAATCATGGAAATTGAACAGATCACCAAGGAGAAATAGGAAACATGGTGCATTGATATGTCTAAGCCAAAAAAAGATTAATTCCAATGTGTTCCTAAGAGATCAATTAATCCTAAAGAGGTAGAATATTCAGTAAGCAGAATGACTACACAGTTCTAACCAATCTTGCAACATACTATTACCTTATTTGTGTTGGATGAAATTTAGGTCTAAAACAACAAACTTTAAACAGCATTTCTCAGAAAAGCCATTCCCACACTATCATTATTAACTCTTTCTTACTAATTAAGTCTGAGATGTCCTTCAATCTTATCCTTTTCTAGGTAAGTTTAATTGAAGTCATGTCTCAAAATAATATTTTAGCCCCCAATGACATACTGATTTTGCTGATGCAACGATTGAACCACTGTCCCTTTTCACATGTAGAGACTACTTAACACCTGTTCTCTGTCTTCTGAACAATTTCACCTTTTTCCAACAAAATCTTAACTCTAGGTCCACTGCCTGACTAAGAACAGATGTGATATCTTTCATGGTACTTCCACATCATTTGTGCAGTAGTAGTTGATTCAGTTTTCATGAACAGGCATAGAACATTTCAGCATTATACAATGTGTACATTTCCAGAGTCTAGTGATGTTCAATTCATTCTCATGATGCCAGCAGCTAGAATCATATCTGGCTAAATGTGAGCGAATAGACACTCATGATCCTTTGAGAATAAACATGATGGGTAAGCTATTTTTCAGGTAAAAGTCTCCAATTATCTATTCTTTGTAATTTCCTCTAAAATGTGTCTGTCATCTGTAGAGAAAAAAAAAACAAGTCCAGATTCTTAATAGAGTTTCAGTCTACTTCTGTGCATTTGAATGGATTGCTGTTGCACACAACTGACATAAGTTTACTATCTAGACAACTCTACTGGATTGTAAATATTTTCCATGTTTTCTACAAACTAGAATGTAGTGTTCTGGCCTTTTTTATCCTAAGGGATATAAAATGGTTATTTAGGATGTATTTGTGGCAGGTTTCTATGAAAAACAACCAATACACAATCATATGTGCCAATATAGTGCTAATATAAGTACTTTTATTTATTTAAAATTATTCAAATTTCAGTTTCTTTTAAATTTCTATCATTTAAAGATTAGCATAATACCAATATATGAATAAAATATTTAGGAAGCATAATAGCAATTAATTATTTATATATAACATTAGTCATTGGAGATATGAAGCCATAAAAATTCAGTAGCTATGTCTTCTGACTTAAGTAAATCACACAAGTGTGTATATATGCACATATATACATCTATGCACATATATATCTCATTTGATTTCACATAATGTATATAACAATTGTTTTAATGCTAATACATTGATATATATATCATGAATATATATATTAATATATAATACATTGAATATATATATATAATATATATATATATATATATATATATATATATATTCATCTATGGAGTGTATGTGTTGTGCAGTGTAGCCAAAGTCTCCTTATAAAGTTTATTTCTCTGTTAAGAAACAATAACTTGCCCTCTGCCATTTTGTGTCCCACCCTTCTCTACTCTACTGCCTGACTCCTATATATTGTCAGCTTTCTACACCCAGGCAAGATGATCAAGGCTTTTGTTTAATATTTACTAGTGGAAATCTAGACCTTAAAATGTTTTCTCTATTTTCATTTGTATATAACTATTCGATATAAAGTGACTGTACTTTTTGAAAAATAAACATTATTAGAGCAAATCAATCATTAAAAAAATCTTTATTGGCTTTTCTGACTAGATTCACCCCATTTTGCAGTATGTACATTGCCAGCTTTTAACTCAGATGTAAATTTTGGAAATACACAGTAATATTTATGGACATCAGCTATAAGCATTAAAGTACTTGAATTCAATCTTAGTATTTTGTAACTTGACCACGTTTAACAATTATTTTGTGCTGATGTGCATCTGCACTAATCTTATTAGTTTCATTTTAGAGATTAAAAACATAGAAGCTCAGAAAAATTAAATATCAAGTACATTGTATCCAAAGGTGTAATAGATGACCCAGGTGGTCTGTTTCATCCTTTTAACTACTTCCACCATTTCCCTCTCAGCAAACAGCTTATTCCCCTCTTTGCTCAAACAGTATTCTACACAATCTGAAATCATTTCATCAATAACTGAAGTATATTTCAATCTTTTAATTTCTGCTAAAAATTGATCTTATTTCCTTAAGTACTGGACTCAGACTTAGGCTTATAATCTTCAGCTTTTAAGTATAAAGTACCATGGCTACCAAGTGAAATCTACACTTTCCAAAAGAAACTATCTGAACTTTTTATTTCAAGTGAGCACTTTATGTTTCTGAAACTCTAGTTGACTGAAGAATACAAATTCCTTAAGAAACATATAATAATGTATGATTGTGGGGTACAGTGTAGTGTGTGTGTGTGTGTGTGTGTGTGTGTGTGTGTGGTATATGTATCTATGTGCATGTGTATGTGTATATATGTTTCTGGTGCATGTGTTTAGGGGAGGTGTGTAAGTGTGTGTGTACATGTGTTTTTTGTGTATGTAGTAAGTGGCATGTGTGTGTGTGTATATGTGGTGTGCATTTCTGTGTTTGTGTGTGTTTTATTTTAGTATGTGTTGTGATGTCTGTTGTATAGGTGGTTTATGTATGTGTTGATGTGTGTGTTTTTGCATTTGAGGTGTTATTATTTAGGTGCTTAGTGTGTGTGTGTGTGTGTGTGTGTGTGTGTGTGTGTGTGTGGCTTACGTTTTCTGAGCCAATGGTAATCCTTGGGGAGGCTTACCTTTTTATGTAAATGGAAGAACATGCATAGGCTGAGCATTAGAAGTCAGCTTACTGAATGTTAGGTGACCAATCTAGTTCAGTCAGTCAATAGCATCTCAAGGGAGGGAGGGAGGATTAAAGAAAGAAAAGACAATTAGATGTTATAACATGACTTCAGCCAGTGCTGAAGAGGCTTTATTTTTTCCCAGTCTGCTTTTAGACCATTCTAGGTACATGCAAAGAATAGAGTCAGTTTTTAGATCTTAGACAAGTTAGTCAAACAAGGGAATAAATAAACTCCCATGGTCACTCTATCTAGGGGCTTAGCAGGATGACCAAGATAAAAGAGATACCATCTATTCCTTGACAATATTTACCTTGAGCCTACTTCCTTGTCCTGGTCCAATGACAAACTCCTGCCTAATTCCTAGAAGCGAGCACCAAGAGCTTTCCACAGTCAGGCAATCATAGACAAGGAACCAAAATCTATAAGATCGTATAGCAGATCTATAACAAATGATCACGCTGTCACAGCTCTCCCCACAGATAAAGGATTGCACAATACCTGCATCTGTGAGAAAAATGTCTTTACGTTTAAATTTCAGCAACTAATTCACATAATTTAAACCGCCAATGAATTGGTCACATGCATGAAGGGACTCTGGTCAGCTTGAACGTGGGGACATGGTTCTGCATGTCCTTGGCCCTTTTCCCCCTTTCCCTCTAAACCTATAAAGGTTCCGCCAAAAGCATTTGATTGCACTGCTAAAGCTAGCCACCATGGTTGCTTTCCTTGTTTGTCCACCTCCCCCTCCTGAGGCTGATTACCAAGGTCCATCTCTTGAAGTGCAGCCATCAAAAGCCGCCCCCCACCCCCGTTAGCTCACTTAATTAACATGCCCAATCACAATTAAACATGTCATCCTAACACAGTTTCTCCCATTTGTAAGCTGCCATTTGCCTATGTGGCTCTCGGGAGAAATGCCTCTTCTCCCTCTTCCTCGCTCTGTTCCCTTTCCCCTTTGTCTTTCATACCCTGTTTTAAATCTCACACTCCATGCCCTATATTTCTCTGGGACAAATAAATCTCCTCTGTGCTGAGAACTTGATTTAGGAGTTCTAGGTCAGTACTTTTCCTAACAGTTACTCTCATCTTCTAATCAGAACTCTGCCTCACCATCATATTTAATGGTGTATAAAGAGCAGTTATGGGCACAGATTATTTGGAAAAGTCCTTTGTTTGCTACTTATAATGTGCAGATGAATATTGTAACATTAAAGGAGATCTAAAGAGGAAACAATAAAGGCAAAATCCATTGTAAACCTGCATATCTTAGTGTAAGTGTGATTGATATTGGACTGGTATCCAGAGCAAATTAACAATTTAGGGAAGGAACACTCTTTAAGAAGTGACTCTGGAGAGAGTGGGATAGAGTTTTAAGATAAAAATACATATTAGTTGTTTTCTAATCATACATAAGAGATAATACTCCATGAATACCTATAAACATGCTTCAATATATGTTGCTTGAATTTAATATTTTCAAGTAGTTTTTCTTACCATAGATCATTAGATTAAAAGACTCTTTTAGTGTGACCCTGATTATTGCTAAAAGAAAAAAAAGACAACTTGAAGAAGATTCTGTTACATAAAATATATTTGTTTTGATATGACACTGACATTTTTATTTTTTATCAAAAATGTTTTTGCACCATACATTATGATCATGGTTTTCCCCTCCTACAAATTCTCTCACATCCTATCTAGCCTGCCTAGACCTACTCACACCTCTTTTCTTTCTCTCTTTAGCAAACAAATAGTCAAATAAAACAAATGGATCAAAACAAAATAGACAAAACAAACAAACAACAAAATGGCTCATGCTCTAACATCAAGAATTGATAAATGGGACCTCATGAACCTGCAAAGTTTCTATAAGGCAAAAGATATAGTCAATAAGACAAATTGGCAACCTACAGATTGGGAAAAAAATGTTCACTAACCCCACATCTGATAGAAGGCTAATATCTAAAATATATAAAAAACTCAAGAAGCTAATCACCAAGAAAACCAAGCAACCTAATCAAAAAATGGGGTATAGAACTAAACTGAGAATTCACAACTGAAGAAGCACCTAAAGAAATGTTCAAAGTCATTAGTGTCAGAGAAACTCAAATCAAAATGACCCTGAGATTTCACCTTACACCAATCAGAATGGCTACAATCAAAACCTCAGGTGACAATACATGTTGGAGGGGATGTGGAGAAAGAAGAACACTCTTCCATTGCTGGTGGGATTGCAAACTGGTACAAAAACTCTGGAAATCAATCTGGAGGTTACTCAGAAAATTGGGAATAGGTCTACCTGAAGACCCAGCTATACCATTCTTGGGCATAAACCCAAAAGATATCCCACCATGCCACAGGGGCATGTGTTCCACTATGTTCATAGCTGCCTTATTTGTGATAGCCAGAAGCTGGAAATAACTCAGATGTCCCATGACAGAAGAATGGATATAGAAAATGTGGTTCATTTACATAATGGAATACTACTCAGCTATTAAGAACAAGGACATCCTGAGATTTGCAGGCAAATGGATAGAACTAGAAAATATCATCCTGAGAGGTAACTCAGACCCAAAAGGATGTGCATTTTATGTACTCACTAATAAGTGTATATTAGTAAAAAAAAAAAAAAAAAGTACAGAACACGCAAGGTACAGACCACACAACACAAAAAGGTCAACAAGCTGAAGTGCCCAAGTGAGGAGTTTCAGTACCACTAGGGATAGAAAAGAAAGCAATCACAAGTGGGGAGAGATGAAAGGACCTGGAAGGGAAAGTGGACTGGGGTGGGTGGGAGTGGGGAGAAGATAGGAATCTGATCTGGAATTAGATTAGTGAAAAGGACTAAAGTCCTGAGGGCTAGCAGGAAGAATGGAGACAGGTAACCTCAAGAAATACTCCTCCTGAGTATACTGAGGGTTGGGGGGACCCTCCAAAGTACACCAGGGACCTAGAATGTAAGAGACTCTCAGGAATCAGAGGGAAGGACATTAGATGAAATGTCTGACAGTAGGGAGAGCCTACCTCCAGCAGAAAGACAGGACATCAAGTGAGGGATGGGGTTGCCATCCCACAGTCACATTTCTGAGTCATAATTGTTCCTGTCTGAAAGAATTACAGGAATGGAAATGGAGAGGAGCCTGAGGAAAAAAGATCCAGCGACAGGCCTAAAGTGGGATCCAGCTCAAGAGGAGATCCCAAGGCCTGACACTATTATTGAGGCTATGGAGCATTCGCCAAAAGGGACCTAGCATGACTGACCTCTGAAAGACCCAGCAAGCAGCTGAAAGACCCAACCAATGGACAGAAGCCGCTGACCCCTGTTGAACTGGGGAAGTTTGCACAGTTCCTCCCACCACATCTTATCTAGCCTGTCTAGATCTGCTCAAGCTGCTTTTCTTTCTCTCTTTAGTAAGCAAATAGGCAAATAAAACAAACAGATCACAACAAAATAAACAAAACAAACCAATAACAAGAAGAAAATCCTCAAGAAATACAAGTCTCACACACATACACACACACACACACACACACACACACACACACACACATCACATCACACTATAAAAACCTATACAATTGAAAACCACCATAAACAAAAGATCAATAGACAAAAAATGTCCAAAGAAAGAAGTATTTTGTACACAAAAATGTACAGAATTACCATTGAGTTCATTTTATATTGGCCATTTACTGTTGATCATAGGACATGTCTTAAGTTTAATTAATATGTCGAGTAAGACTCATATCCCATTACAGAGATTTTTGGTCATCCATGTTCACCCTACTCTATTCATAATAGCCAGAAATTAGAAACATCCTAGATATTCACCTCATGACACTGGCATTTTTAAATCTATAAGCCAATCTTCCAATAAAGTTGTTTTTGCGTCCAGGCCTTGCCTTGTTTATATTCACATTTTACATAATGTAAAGCTTGCCCAATGACTTTCTTAGCCTATCTAGAACTCAAATGTTGTCCCCCCCGCCTAGGCATTATGGATACACTACCTTCCTTGATGTTGATGTCATTTGTTTTAGTGGCAGAATTCTCTCTATACACACAACCTTGAGAATTGGCTGCTAATATAGCGGATACTTGATTTCGTGAGGTAGTTATACAAAAATTATTTGAACAAAATTGACTCACTAAAAGGGTCACAAGTCAGTTTCGTGGAAATATTTGTATAGGGACTAGCCAGCTGGCTACACAGGTTAAGCCTGTGGTTGGGCAAGTCTAGATTCTTACGTTCAGGCTCTAGAACTCACATAAGGATGGAAAGAAGGAACAGGCTTGTACTCTGACCTCTGCAGTACCAACATAAACAGATGTGCACGCAACATTATACTAAGGAAAATACAGTTAGAATAAAACATTTGTACTGGGGTCATATGTACAAATTGTGATTTCATGTGAATGATGCAAAACCACATGGGTTTTAGGTTTATATTTCATTTTTTTATATCTGTTGTTAATTGAACTTTTTTATTGGAATATTTTTATTATATTTAATATTTTTACATTATAGAAAAAGGGATCTTGTTTTATTAAAAATAGATTCTCCTATCCTAATGCTAGTGATTGCCTCAGGTACTCAACACATTTAGAAAGATGATGGCTTTCTACAGAAAGGTCCCTGTCAGAATAAAGCCAATAATCATTTTTTCTAATATGGATATTGATTTTAAGATAGTTAAAAATATGTTGACAGTTATAGGACTTATGTTTTTCTCATAAAACTATGAGTAGTTTCACTTGGCAGGCAAAAATAAACAAAACATATTTCAAGCATCGTTGCAAACACATCGTTGATTTTGAGAGTACCATAAATTACTGAAGTTTCATTCCCAGAAATTTATGCACCCAAAGACCCAATAAGCAGATTGTTTTCTACTTAGCCATGTTTGGAAAGTCTTGGTCACAATAGCAATTCAGAATTGGTTGGCTTGTTTCAGGCAGAATGAGGACTGTATTTTTTTATTTGAGTGTTTTGCCAGAAAGAAGGCTAAAGCAAGGAGCTGTTAGTGACATGTGTTTCTGGAAGTGCTCAGTAGAGAGAAGTCTTGGCTCAGGTCACAGTTCCTACAGCAAAGGAACTTTCATATGTGTAAGGTAGTGGGAGACAGACAGGAAAAGAGGAGACTAGTAGTTAGGATAATATAATAGAGCAGCGAGGTATAACACTGCAGGGGGGCGGCTATTAGAGAGTGGCTTCTTTAGCTCTTCAAGAAATCAACAAATGTAATTGTAATCAGAGGAGGACAAATAAAATGAAAAAGTACAAAAGAAGGAGACACAGATTTTCTTGAGTCTTTGAGGAAATTAGTGTGTCATAGAAAGTTTGCTTTGGAGATTAAAGGATACTTAAAAGCTCATGCACATAAGGCATCAGATTCATACGAGGAAAAAAATTGAACCTACAAGTAATTTGTATTCACATTTATAATTTTAATCAATTATAAGTTATGAGATCATAACATCATTGCTTTAAATTCTTCAGTTAGTTCAAGCATAAATAACGTACACAAGCAAAATGATTCATTTTTAGTCAAAAACCTTCAACTTGCAAATATCAATTCTGATATTTTACTTGAGATCCAGAGTCCATTTCCCTTATCTCTATTCCATATACTCAAAACTAGTCAATACTTTCTGACTGACATATTCAAGCATGTGAAGAATATCAAACCATAAAGCATTTAAGAATGGTACAGCTGGTCAGGCTTGGGGCCACTGAAGTTCACTCTACTTGAGAAGCTGAGGTGGAACATTACTTCAATTACAAAATCCATCTCAAATCAAGTAGAAGTGTTAGTCTGTGAATATGTATAAGAATATTTTCTAGACTATGAATTTTCCTTTAAATTTAATACAAGAATAGAAGAAAGCAGAGCCATAGGTACATTAGGTCCATCTATTTAAGTAAAAAGGAACACCTGGTGACAAGAGACAAGTGATCCATAGGTGACAATAACAGGGTATGCAGAAAGCAATTTCATTGTAAATTATTTTTTTCCTCAAAATAAAGCCATATATAATTGTCAAAACAAGATGTACATTGCCTACAGGGAACTATTTGCTACACACTAAACCAGACATTATTGCTTCATTAATCTTAATTTCCTTTTTACCTAAGAATTCTGTGTCTCTTATAGAAAACTGGTTGTTTTTCCCTACATCAAATGGTATGTGTAGTTTTGAGGCTACAAAACAGTTAAGTACATATCTTACTTTGAAATTTAGCAGACACGATGATTTTACTTCCTCTTACTGAGAATGTATCAAACAGACTGGAGTTTTGTTCCATCTACAAATGAGAAAGACTGCCATTAAAAGAGTTAATACTTCAGAATTCATTGCTAAAGGGACAAAACAATGATAACAAGCCCTAATATGTTATATGTGTGTGTGTGTGTGTGTATTCACACATATGTGTGTGCATGTATTTACCCATTTATTTCAGCTTCATTCCTTCTCTGAGAATATGTTTAATGTAACATTTCCCCACATTAAATCCCCTTACTTTACAGATTTATTTCTTCCTTTCTGAATACCTTGTCTGATTCCTGCTATGCAGACCATAAATTGCACATATACAAAGAATTCAGTTTAAAACATTCACCCTCCTCCTCTTTTCTTGATCTCAGTCTCTTTTTCCTCTGTAGACAGAGAGGCTGGAATAAAACACTGAGGAACAGCTACATTCTACCTATAAGGTATGGACACTAGGGGAGTTCTGTGTCTGTCCTTTCTGATCATTTTGTAAGAGAAAGCTAGCAGCTATACATTAAAATGAAAAGAGATTCTCAATGAATATGCATATTTCAAACACCTTGAAAAGAGCCAGTTCTCTGTTCCATAGCCGGTGACTGTTTTATTTACAATCTTGTGCCTTTCAGTTCCTCTTTTTCTAGCAGGGCAGATTTTTCTCAAAATGAGAAGGGGTTGGAAGACTGAGTTAGGTTAATCTAATAATTGGTAAGTGACTTTTGATGAGCAGTGTTTTCCATTGTTTCTCGATAAGTCACAATTGAAATAGGGATGCTGATTTGTGATGAGCAATAGGCAAGGCAGATGAAACGATGTAGAGAATAAAAAGCCATGTGTGGGGGGCAGAATCCAGCAAAGAGCAAAACAACTGGCACTCTATTTGTAGGGGAAACTGACAAGGTGGGGAGCCGCAAAAGCAATTAGTGGAGAGCTGTGGGAGGAAGAGTCGCTTTTGTTGGTGGTGTTCTATGATTTTTTTCTTAAGCAGCAGGCTTTGCTTTTCCTAACTTTGAATCTGCAGCCAAGAGAGGACATAGAGAATTGTGAATTGTGATTATCCCATTGACTTGTTTTATCCTAAGCTCGTCCTGTGGCTCAATAAGGAGGCAAGAGGCCATGTTACCTTTGAGAATAGAATGGGCGCAATGACAAGACTCAAAATAAAAATAACAAAAGCAGAGGTGATGAAATAGAGAACAATTGTGCCCTTTAATAAGTGTGTTTCTTGTCATTAATAATGTCATCAAGTAGCAAGGTCTTCTCTCTGTTTTTCCCCATACAAATATCTATCTGAAGATAGAGAAAAATTAATGTCAAATTTTGTGCTCAGTGTTATGTATTTGAAAAGATGTAGGTGGGGTTCACACTCTGGGTGCTCTGACTAAAACATATTTTCATCCCACTAAACCCAAAATTATAGTTAATGATTTTCCCAGAAAAGTTTTATGTACCTGTGACAAAAAGAATAGATACGTATTAAATCTATCCTTATACAAGAAAATGGCCCCAGTGCTGCAAACTAAAAGAGAGGGCAATAACCTCTCTTCGGGTTCAAGAGAGTTTGCAATGTTTATCTTCCCGAGAAGCCTTCAGGGGCTCTCCTTCCCTACTCCGCTTCTGTTCTTTTCCTAACCCAGACCTTGCAATCCCTCTTTATTTTCCTTTCTTCCTCTCATCCTGAATTTGAGGGAAACTTGACTCTGAGGGACTACCATGCCCAGAGTCAAGACATATTGTTTTTCTTTTGCATTACTGTTTCACTCAGGATAGCAAAACAAATGGAATAACAATACATTTACCTTGAGTTTAAAGAAAAATAGCCTTGTGAAAAATGGAAAATAATCTCATATGAGTAGGTATTTCAGGACAAAACTTGATGATCACTTCTCTATATCATCTCAAGGACAACCTTCCCTCCCTACAAATCTCTTTTGTTTATGTCGTGGTTCTTCTTTGGATGTCTGGGTTTTGTTTGTTTGTTAGTTTGTTTCTCCTTTCTGTTCATTCATTAAGAAAATATTGACGTTTTTGGAATATTTTCTTATCTCTTCCTAACTGCTAGTTCAGGGTACTCCATTAGTAAACAGGGTTTATCAGAGTAAAACTAGCTGACGTGCAGTCTTCAAAAAGAGAAGTTGTCTTAATTCACAAATATTTCCCCACTGAAGGAATTGTACAAACTGGTTTTAAAAGTAGCTGATGCTAGCCGGGCAGTGGTGGCACATGCCTTTA
>NW_022196896.1:78858341-78868140 GCF_008632895.1 Mastomys coucha | reverse complement strand
AACAAAACAAAAGTAGCTGATGCTGAAAATGTCCCGAATCTAGCCATGTGAACAGCTGAGTCAGCTTCTTTCAGGACAATTGCTCTCAACCTTCCTGATATAGTGGCCTTTAATACAATTTCTAACGTTGTGGTGACCCCCAACTATAAACTTATTTTTGTTGCTACTTCATAAATGTAATTTTGCTACTCTGATGAATCATAATGTAAATATTTGTGTTTTCTGATGGTCTCAGGTGACCTTTGTGAATGGGTTCCTTGACCCCTAAAGGGATTGTGAGCCACTGGAGACGCAGTGCTGTAAGAAATAGGACACAGGAGTTTTAGTTTTTTGTTAATATGTATTTATTTAAATCATTTGTTCAGTTGTCACTGAGCATGCACTTTGTGCTTGTGGAGGTCAGAAGACAGCTTAGGTCCTTAAAGGTTGCATTTACTTCCTGAGCCATCTTAACACTCCTTGCTTTTGTTTTTGAATCTTTTCTTTCACTTATTATTTTTATGCCATTGACAAATTATAAAAAGTGTAAGAAGAAAACATGTTTCAGAATTCACTAGTTTGATACTTTGCTTAAACAAATAAATCAATATGAATGGATGCTAGACATTCTAAATTGATCTGACAATTATTCCCTAATTATTATTTTGGAAAATGTCATTAAAATATGCTTAGTTGTCATTACTATGCTTTGACTTTAAAAGACATATATGTCTCTATTAGTAATTAGGAGTGGTTTATTCTAAGTTTCCTCTAAACTCACAATGTATAGATATTAAATACTTCACGAAAAGTGGCAAACTTGCAAATAGTCTATAATTCTCATTTTCATGAATTTAAATATTTTCTGGAATACTTACAATAATTAATACAATATAAGCTATGTAAATGGTGTTCTGAATGCTTTTAGGAATAACAGCAAGAAAAAGTACCTGTATAAGGTTAGTTCAAAAATATATTTTCAACATTTCAATAACTAGTTATTTGTCTCTGCCTATGTTGAATACATAGGTATAAATTACATAGTCAAGTACTTAAAATTTGCTTTCTCAGTGAAACACTGAGGATAAGGGCCAGTGAGATGACAACCTTGTTGATGAAGGGCCTGATAGCTTTATTTATTTGGAGTTACATTTGGAAGAAGGAAATCAAGGGCAAGTTGTCCTCTGACCTCTATTTGCATGCTGTAGCTTATACATATAAAAATACACACAATAAGTAAATGTAATAAAAGTAAAATGTGATGTGGTTAAAATGATTTTTAAAACATTTAAGTTATAAATGGTTTCACTGTTTAATTTATAATTGCATTATATACATGTGTATAATAGAAAACAAAAAAATAAAGGTGACTTTTAATAGGAAAGGGGAGATAAATATAAAAGCATGTTATCTTATACTCTAATACTTTAATAAATATATATTTTTGTTTTCTTCTTTTTTATCTTTAAAATGATATGTAAATTATAGTTTTGACATTTAAAGTAGCTTACATCATCATGTAAATTTGTAACAGGTGTAGAAGATATGACATTGGACTGCTTATCCTTTGAGTTTTTGTATTAAAAAAAAAAAGTCAAAGAAATGTTCATTTTTTATTTCTTGACTAATCTGGTATGTATTACTACTTGGGAAGGTCAGCATTTGAAAAGGCAAGAATTTTCTTTCCTTTAGGTGTGCTGCCTTAATCGAGAAAATCAAATTTCTTAAATAACAAGTGAGAATTCTTTATAATTTTTAACATCTGTGGGGGTATCATTCATGCCTATGACACAGTAATGTGCACTCACACAAGCATATGCATACACACATACATGCACTTGCACACACACATGCACATACAAATACACATGCACACACACACACATGCACACACAAATACACACACATGCACACACAAATACATACATATGCACACACAAATACACAAACATACACTCATGCACACACAAATATACACACACATGCACACATGAATACATGCACACACAAATACACATACACAAACATACACTCATGCACACACAAATATACACACACATGCACACATGAATACATGCACACACAAATACACATACATGCTCACACACATATGCACACACAAATACATAAACACACATGCACAATACAAATACACACACATGCACACACAAATATACACATATGCACACACAAATGCACAAACATACACTCATGCACACACAAATATATACACACATGCACACACGAATACATGCACACACAAATACACACACATGCACATACACACACACACACACACACACACACACACTGCTTTGACCATTTGCTAGCACTGTGAATTGATTAGCTTACTCTAATTTCTTTTGTGAGAAGAATATTTATGTGAATATTGATTGCTTCATACATCAATAAAGTAATATTTATGACTTAAAATATTTTTAAAACATCATTAGATTAAATTATAATCTCATCAGTAGTGAAAAATACGGTATTTGCAGCAAATGAATTTGTAAGGAATTTAAATACAGCTACAGTTTTCCAAATTGTTCAATGCCAAACAGCAATATCTTCTAATACAAGTATTAATCCTATTTCTGATGATCAATCATTTGTTGCAAATTTCAATTATAAATTGTATTGAAAAAATTTTCATACATAAAACTGTTCAATAAACTTTCTTTTGCTTTATAAATTTCATAATTTCTCAAACAAGCCACTCCCTATCAAGGATTCTACTCAGATTCCTAAAAATAGCTAGTTAAAATAGAATATTTGCCAAAAAAATTGATTTGGGCAATTAATTATTTTTTCCAGTAAAAATATTAAGATATTTTTCATCCTATACAAGTGAATAATTTATATTTTACTGTAAACAGCTTAAACTAAACTCCAATATTACAAATATTACTGACACTAAATTTTTACTTGTTTTACTTACTTTATATTATCGTACCATATTTACTTATTTTCGCTTTGTTCAGATAAATACAGTATTTTGTGATGAAGGGATGGATAACTGTTTGAAGTTAATGAATTATCAAGGTATTTAGATGCATAACAGATATTGTGATTCCTGTTGGCCTTTCACAGAGTTTTGGCTGTGGGGTATTTTTGACTTGAAAGCATTTCTGAGGAAAAGAATTGCATTTTTAAGTGAAGCCCTGAGAAAGATGTAATTGTTTTTGCCTATCAGTGAACTCATTAAAATAGTTTGAAGCAAGCAGAGACTAAACGTCATGAAAACAAAGCATTTCTCAGCAGTGGTCAGATTAGTCTAGATGATAAAGCCCCTCTAATTATTTCCCAGTACTAGAAGACAATGCAGGCATGTGGTGTGTGTACGATAACACGTACTAGGAGTAATTCAACTAAGAAGTTATGTAGTTCAAGGTAACTCTTCATTGTGGCATGTGACATATGATACAGGAAATTATATATCTTAAAGAAATGTCGCATCCTAACTTTTTGTGTCTATCCGTCTACCACAGTTCTGTGTTTTCCTTCTTCCTCTCTCTCTTCCTCTCTCCCTCTCTCTCTCCCTCCCTCCCTTGCTCTCCCTCCTTTGCTACTTTC
Organism: Mastomys coucha; assembly: GCF_008632895.1. Classification (NCBI taxonomy): domain Eukaryota; kingdom Metazoa; phylum Chordata; class Mammalia; order Rodentia; family Muridae; genus Mastomys; species Mastomys coucha. The sequence goes on along the minus strand of NW_022196896.1, from coordinate 78,864,588 downwards.
TTTCTTTCCTTCCTTCCTTCCTTTCTTCCTTCCTTCCATTTTCATCTTCTTTTGGTTTGCTTAATTTTTGTTTTGTTTTGATTGTTTGAAGTATTGAGTATTAAGCCAGGTGTCTCTTACATGCTAGGCAAACACTTTACTGCTGAGCCTTGCAACCTTGTATTTGGCATTTTTACTTGTCATTTATTTCATTTTATTTAGTCAACACATGGAAATGTGTACTACTTTTAATGTTACTAGTCCTGATTTTTACTTACTCTTTTTCTATAATAAAAAAAGAGAGGAAAATTTCTTCAGACAGCTTACTATCTCTCCAGAAATTTGAGGAAGAGTATATACGGCCAATGCAAAAGTTAAAAATATGTACCATTAAAATATGTATTTACAGTTTTAATAATAAAGTAATGCCCCAATCAAGCAAATCAACCAGGTTTCTGTTCAGAGTCTCAGTCATGGTAGATTTCATATCCCAACGTATCCTAATGTACCTCATTTCTACTACATAACATTCATGTTGCTAGGATTTATTTTTTCTTTCTATATAGACCCCTGATAACATTTAGACTTCTGAATATTATTTATGAAGAGTATTTTAGAACATCCACTAGTTAAAATTTATCTGGTACATCTTACATAATATTAAATAGCATAGATAGGAGCTCCACTTACGCAAATTGTTATCTTCACAGATCAAGAACACATGATAATGACTTCTTATTGCCTTTGATCATGTGACTGAGATAGATTTTTCTCTACCATAAAGTTACTTTTTTTCATTTCCAATGATTAAGTAAAGGAAGCATTTCATATACATTCTTAGCAAAGGAGTGTGCTGGCTAATGTCTTGTGAGTATAGTGCCCTCAAGGACCAGAAGAGACCAGATACAGTGCATATGGATTTATAAACAGTTGCTTAATATCCAACATGGATTCTGAGAACAAGACTGGTATTCTATGCAAGAGCAGGATGAACTCAAAACCACTGAGCCACTTGTCTAGCTCATAGTACTTTTTTTTATGTTTCATTTGGTTATATCTTATTGAGGAAGAAGGTATACTTAACAGTATAGCTCATTGTGTTTATATTAAAGGGGCTGTTTTTTATCCCATTTTTGTCTCCACTCAGAAATGAGACCATAAACCATTTGTTCCAGCAGCAGACCCCAAAGTCCGGGGACAAGACAATGAAATTTCCCACTAGAGGAAGAGCTTAAACATAGCCACATGAATGGGAGATGTCTTATCTGAGGATAGGTCATCTTCACTGGGTAGCTCACATCCTGTAGTTAATCATTCATGATGCAGGAATGCAGCCTGTATGGAGCATCCTGGCACACATCACTGAAGTCTTAGACTGCCAAACCTTAGCAGTATAATAATAAAATGTTAACTATCTTAGGTGTTACTTTGCTTCTGCAGCTGACCTGCCTGTCTGAGTTGTTCTGAGGTTAGAAGCTGCAGTCTCCTATTTAGCACCTCATACTGAAGTAGCCTTTGTTCTACCTCTACAGGGATTGATCTGAAGTCCAGAAGAAAAGGGGAGGGAGACCTGTCTCTGCACTTTGTTTTCAGCACTTGTATCTATTTCAGAGTGCATGATCACTTGGTAAAAAGTTCACTACAAATTTGGACATAAAATCAGGTCATAAATTGAATAACAGAGAATGGCTACCATGCATATTCACTAGGAGTAATTATCTGGCTAAACATTCATCATTTGTTATTAGCTTCATAGGTTCATGGAGAGTTAAAGACTATAATTAAGTTATCCTTAAAGTTTTGTATAGATAAACGCAGTCAATATTTTATCTCCTGTCCTTGCAACTATAGTGCAAATCCTTAGCTCCTTTTTTATGACCTTTGGTTAAGAGTTTTACAATCTCTTAGAATGTACTCTAGGTTTTAGGTGCCTGTTTTCTATCTCATAAGCCATTAACTGGTGGTGCCTGAAAACTGGCGGAACGCTCACCACAGTTTGTCATTAGAAAAGATTTAAAATAACTAGTTCCCTATAAAAGAGGCTTGAGCATCTTTGTCTGGGTTGCCATTGTGAAGTGGTAGTGATACCTGTATGCTGGTTGTTTCTGCAGAATAAAAGCTCTTTATCCTGCCATACTATTTAAGTGTGCAGCCTTCCTTCAGTGTTTCTCAAAGCTTAACATTATGTTTCTTTTTTTTTTTTCTAAGAAAGCAGTTGGTGATGACTCTTCAAATGTTAGAACAATGAACAGGGATTTCTGCTCACCACAGGGACGATCAGATACAGCATTGATAGCAATGCCAAAAAAAACCCAAAAAACAAAGAAGAACAACAACAACAACAAAAAAAACCTGTCTCACTGGTAATTGATCTGGGAGAATGGTCCTATGATTGTTGTGATGTTAGATGGACTTTGCCAGAGATGAGGGTACATTTCATACTTTTGAAAAGTGGCAATTTCTTTATTCTGTTAACCAAAGACATGCAATAAATAAATTGAAAGGTGAATCATCTAGCTTTGATATTTTACATCATCAGCCATCCCTTTGTGTAATGGGTCCATAAGTGGAAGACTTGTGAAAGTGGTAACACACTATGATTCTTTGTGCTTGTTAGTTTTTGTAAATTTGCCACAAGGTAGAGGAAATGTCCATTCAGGGATTGTCTTCATCAGTTTGCCCTGTAGGCAAGCCTGTGAGACATTTTGTCTATCTACGATTGATATGGGAGTGGCAAGTCAACCATTGGTGATGTCACTACAAGTAGTTGGCCCTGGGTTTTATAAGAAAGGTAGCAAAACAAAAACAAAGACAAACAAACAAAAACCAACCGAAGAAACAAAAGCCTATTAAGCAGTGGGCAGTGTTCCTTAGTCTTCGAGGCCTTTGATTCAGTTCCTGCCTTTACCTTTTTGCTTGATTCTCTGCCCTTACTTCCCTTCTAGATGACTGTTATCAGGATATATAAACCATATTACTCCTTTCTGCCTCTAGTTTATTTGTTCTAGTTTTTTTTTTCATAGCAAGAGTAATTAAATTGAATACCTATCTAATCAATACAAGTTCACATATTACACTTACTCAATGCATGGTGAATACCAAGCCCTACTTATGGTTTCACTAAGTGAAAAGTAGAAAGAAGCTAAGATGAAAATGATTTGTTAGGGTTAAGAATTGAATTTTATGTTGGAAATGTTTTGTTATGTGAACGGACTCAATCGTTTTATTTTCTGTATGTCATACAAAGAAGTTTAAAATTTGTGGTTTATTGTGACAAGTTTTCTAAAACATTGTGTTAGAGATGCATTTCAATCAGAGACTTGTAAGAAACATGTTGTCATGTAAGTCACAAAGTTATTTAGAATACTGCATTATTAAGAAGCTTCTGTCCTGAAAGAATAAGAAGACAATACCTTAAAAGCATAATACAAACACTAACTTGGCATTGATATTATACAGAGTTTGAAAACCATTATTTATAATGAGTTATACTTTGAAAAAATGACCATTATGTAGTGATAAGCCCTTGGTAAATAGATCACACTGGTTTGGGAAATTAAATGTATAAGGAGTAGAAACTCTTTTTGTCCAGACAAGTGTCTCACTTGAGGACTATGAAATTTCTTTTCCCAGAATTTTTGGCTGGGAAGAATTAGAGTTCCTGTCCCATGGAAGACAAACTTTCTTCAGATCTTTAATAAAATACTGATGATCAAGAAGCTGCAACTTCATTTTTGGAATCCTCATACCAATAGATGAGCAAAAAGGATATGCTGTGATGGTAGAGGAATAATTGAAGAATGCTGTTGTGAAGGACAGCACACAGAAGAGCAGAGTATCTATGCAGGATGAGTTTGGAACTCTGGAACTTCTTAGCGAGCTCTCTCAGAGCTTCCATCTGCGAGATTGAAGGTGATAGATACACTATTATGTCAGCCATGGTTTAGGATGGTCAGTGTAGCACAACTTCTCATGGATGAACTCTGATGGTACTTCTTAAAAAGGGCATAAACCTAGAGCAGTTAGTTTAGCTGAGAAGAATGTAGAAAGATTAATAGAAAAAAATATATCAATACTGCAGTATTGAGACTATCAGTTTTAGGCAATTTCTTTTAAGGCTGTGGGATGGTAAACCATGCCAGGAGCCTTGGTAGGTAGAGTGGGTAAAGGACACTGGAAACTCACACCTGAGATGGTAGGCGCCTCCCTGCTCCCTGCCAAATTTCTGGTGAGGAACACGTGCCACACTTCCCACATAAGGAAATGTGACCTTTGGTTACATAAACCCAGAACTGAGTTCTCCCTCCTCCCTGCAAAAGGTATTTAATCTAGGCTCTACCCTGAGAACTTGGTATGGGATGCATCCATTTTCCAGAACGAACAGTCAATGAACAGTTTAGAACCATGGACTGTCCCTTTCACCAAGAATCCCCATGGGGAGCATGGAGGGGGGCTTCAGCTACCTAGCTGCAGCCTAAGAGTAGGGCAGAAGGCCTCTCTGTGCTTCCAGCCACAAACACAGCCAAGCTAAGGGCAATCATCATTGAGCTAAGCCAGAGCTCCCCTTTCCCCCAGCCCCTCAGCAGACTCAGTCCATTCTCTCGGCTCTATCCTCAACTCTTTGTGACTTAGCCGCTCCTGAATGTCCAGAAGTTTGGTAGGGCAGTGTCAGCCTCATTGAAGGTTCATGGACCCCCTATACCTCGTTCTGACTTCTCTGTGTGGTTCTCCAGCAGCGGCTGGTGGCCCAGAAGCCAAGGAATACGAGCTTCAGCTTTCTCACATCTCCTTGCTGTTTTCCAACCCTCACATCCCTTTCATGGGATTTCCATGAAGCCTAGCACCTATACACCAGCAACGTGGGGTAAGTGCAGGCAAGCCCCCAGTTTTTCATCCTCACAAACAGGCATGCCCTGGAGCAGGACTAAACTCAGACCCACAACGGGTATTTGTTTTTAAATACCTACCATGCATGTTCACTACTCTGCCCTGTCAGAAGCAGAGCACCATGGTGTGCGTAAAGCTCTGTACTGTGTTGTAGTAGACAGTGATGATTCACTATTCATAATGTTGGGGAATCAGCCATGAACAACACACGTTTCTTTTTCAAGAATGCAGTAATTTTCCTTATTACCTCTTAGTAAAAAGGATGCAAAGATATACCATAAAATATTGCTAGAAAATGAGGCACCTATTGGCTGAGTATAGAGTCATTTTGTTCATGTAGTTCGTCCAAAGCTCGTAAACTTAACCTCTGTGATTTTTTTTTTTTTTTTTGGTTTTTCAAGGCAGGGTTTCTCTGTATAGCCCTGGCTGTCCTGGAACTCACTCTGTAGACCAGGCTGGCCTCAAACTCAGAAATCTGCCTGCCTCTGCCTCTGCCTCCCAAGTGCTGAGATTAAAGGCGTGCGCCACCACTGCCCGGCTACCTCTGTGATTTTTACTTATGAAATATTTTTTATTTTTTATTAGATATTTTTATTTACATATTATACTATATCTCGTTTCCCAGTTTCCCCTCCAAAAAAAAGAAAAATATAAATAAAAACAAAAGCGAACTCCTGTTCCCTCCCCCCTCCACCTCATCACCACCCCACTCTCTTCTGTTTACTGGCCCTGACATTCCCCTACACTGGGGCATAGAACCTTCACAGGGCCAAGGGCATCTCCTTCCACTGATGACCAACTTGGCCATCCTCTGCTATACATATGCTGTTGGAGCCTTTAGTCCCACCATGTGTACTCCTTGGTTGATGGTTTAGTCCCTGGGACCTCTGAGGGTACTAAGTAGTTCATATTCTTATTCGTCCTAAGGGATTGCAAACCCTTCAGCTCCTTGGGTCCTTTATCTTGCCCCTTCATTGGGGACCCTGTACTCAGTCCAATGGATGGCTGTGAGCCTCTACTTCTGTATTAGTCGGGTACTGTCAGAGCCTCTCCGGAGGCAGCTATATCAGGCTCCTGTCATCCAGCACTTGCTGGGATCCACAATAGTGTCTGGATTTGATGACTGAATATGGGAAAGATTCCCAAGTGTAACAGTCTCTGGATTGTCCTTCCTTTAGTCTCTGTTCCATAGTTAGTCTCTACAACTTCTTCCATGGGTATTTTGTTCCCCCTTTTAAGAAGGAATGAAGTATCCACAATTTGGTCTCCCTTCTTCTTGAGTTTCTTATGGTTTGTGATGTGTACTTTGTGTCTTCCGATCTTCTGGGCTAATAACCACTTATCAGAGAATGCATACCATGTGTGTTCTTTTGTGATTGGG
>NW_022196896.1:78818165-78857854 GCF_008632895.1 Mastomys coucha | reverse complement strand
TTGAACATTTCTTTAGATGCTTCTCAGCCATTTGGTGTTCATCAATTGAGAATTCTTTGTTTAGCTCTTTACCCCATGTTTTAATAGGATTATTTGGTTCTCTGGAGTCTAACTTCTTGAGTTCTTTGTATATATTGCATATCAGCCCTCTATCAGATATAGGATTGGTAAAGATCTTTCCCCAATTTGTTGGTTGCCATTTTGTCCTATTGACAGTGTCTTTTGCCTTACAGAAGCTTTGCAACTTTATGAGGTCCCATTTGTCAATTCTTGATCTTAGAGCATAAGCTATTGGTGTTCTGTTTAGGAAATTTTCCCCTGTGCCCATGTGCTCGAGGCTCTTCCCCACTTTCATTTTTGTTAGTTTCAGTGTATCTGGTTTTATGTGGATGTCCTTGATCCACTTGGACTTGAGCTTTGTACAAGGAGATAGGAATGAATCGATTTGCATTCTTCTACATGTTAACTGTCAGTTGAGCTGTTGAAAATGCTGTCTTTTTTCCACTGGATGGTTTTAACTCATTTGTCAAAGATCAAATGGCCATATTTTTGTGGGTTCAATTCTGGGTCTTCAATTCTGTTCCATTGATCTACCTGCCTGTCACTGTACCAATACCATGCAGTTTTATCACAATTGCTCGGTAGTACAGCTGAAGGTCCAAGATGGTGATTCCACCAGAGGTTCCTTTATTGTTGAGAATAGTTTTTGTTATCCTTAGTTTTTTTGTTATTCCAGATGAATTTGCATATTGCTCTTTCTGTGAAGAATTGAGTTGGAATTTTGATGGGGATTACATTAAATCTGTAGCATGCTTTGTGTTTTCTTTGACTGTTGTGTCAATGTTTTCTATATTATCTTCTGCACCTGAGATTCTCTCTTCTATCTCTTATATTCTGTTGGTGATGCTTGCATCTATGGTTCCTGACTTCTTCCCTAGAATTTCTATCTCTAGAGTTGTCTTTCTTTGTGATTTCTTAACTGTTTCTACTTCCATTTTTAGGTCCTGAATGGTTTTGTTCAATTCTTTCACCTGTTTGCTTGTGCTTTCCTGTAATTCTTTAAGGGATTTTTGTGTTTCATCTTTAAGGGCTTGAACTTGTTTACTTGTGTTCTCCTGTATTTCTTTAAGGGAGTTATTCACGTCCTTCTTAAATTCCTCTATCACCATCATGAGATATGATTTTAGATCCAATTCTTACTTTTCTGGCACTTTAGGATATCCAGGACTTGCTGTGGTGGGAGTAATAGATTTTGATGAAACCAAGTAGTCTTGGTTTCTGTAGGTAAGATTCTTGAGTTTATCTTTCACCAACTGGTGATCTCTGGTGTTAGATGTTATTGCTGTCTCTGTCTGGAGCTTTTTCCTCCTGTGGGTCTGTTAGCCTGTCTCAGCACTTCTGGTAGATCAGCTCTCCTCTGGTAAAACAGGTATGCAGAGGGCTGTGAATCAATCATTCCTCCTGAGTCCTGGGGTCAGAGCACACAACCTGGAGACAGGCTCTCCACTTTCAGGAAAAGTGCAGCTAGGGCTGTGGATCCACCGTCCCTCCTAGGTGTAGATGGAGGTAGAAAGGATCCTGTCCTGGTTCCCCTGCTACTTGTGAAGCCTGTGTCTCCCAACTGGTCCCACCTTAGAAAGTCACTTACTTATGAAATATTGTAGACCCATATTCCAGAAATAACAGGTAGACTATTTACTCAAAGTACTTTTGAGTGCATTTTTGGAAGTATTGCTTAATGAGCTAATGAAAATAGTGGATAAGTAGCAAATGGAAGGTCCAAGATGGTGATTGCACCAGAGGTTCCTTTATTGTTGAGAATAGTTTTTGTTATCCTTAGTTTTTTTGTTATTCCAAAGAGGGATGATTTATAGCTAAAATCAGAAAATGATTTTTTATCTTGAAAGTGAGGGACTTCTGGTTAAAATGAGCCCAGTAAGTAAATATAATGTACATCATATTTAAGTAGGGAAATATATATAAGTCTGAGTGGTAGTTATGATTTGCTTAGCTCACCTTTAATCCATTAATTAATCTATCATTGTCTACTCTGTTAAATACAGAATATGTTTGTGACTGTGCCCGCAAAGGAGTAAATGTCTAAAATGACTAAATTTGGATCAGCCATCCATCCAATTAATTTTATTTCTGCTATAAGCAGATGCTCTGCATATTTGCTTGGTTTCCATAATATTCCCAGATACAAAGATTACAATGGTCTTTAGATTGCAGAACCTATAAATTTCAAGCCTATAGTAACTGAGAACCAAATATCTGCAATTTCAGATCAAGTGAGAAATAAAAATAACCCCAAGTGTTTGAAGTTACAGTAGGATTTATTTTCAATGCCTTATAACATTTAAATCTCTATTTACCTGAAGACTTTACTGTCCATGGCTACATGAATCCTTTACAAATATGACATTTTCAAGTATTTTCATTCTTCTTACCTGAAGGCATTGTTGTGAATTGATATATAAAGTATTCAAAGCTTCATTGTTTCAATTTTTATCAATACAAATAGAGACATTTTAATATTTAAAATTCTCATCCCAAGAGTTTCTCTAGTATTCTGTCAAAATGTTTAAAGAACCTTGTAATTAATATGTAATATTTTCTTAAAACAATAGATGATTGTGTTATTGATTCAAAAGAATCTGTAAAATTAATAAATATGCATGGTATCATTAATTTCAAGACATATTCACTATTAAATTAGTCAATACAGGAAGATTTGCTATAACACACTGAGGGTATGTGTGTGTATGTGTGTTTATAAGAAACTAACAATTTAATAAAGTTCCTAGAAGTAGAATTTTATTTTGCTACTTTTCTTTTGCATTTTTTACTGATATTATTAGCATTGACCAGAAATTTTAAACTCTAAGGGAACCATAAACTGTCCTCAAATTTGCAATAAACATATAAAGAAATGGATTGGTAATAATGAAGGAAATTTTTAGCATTTCAGGGTATTTATATAATTAGCATATGTGATGGAAACATATTTACATAAGGTAAATTACATTAGATTACAAAATATTTATTGGCAGAAACTAAAAATACACACACAAATGCTTTTGGATTACCTGAAATCTTCACTGAGGGAGGCAGAGGCTGGTGGAGTGTCTCTTATGCGCCATGAATTAGAAAGAGAAGCAAAACAAGTTTCTGATTTTGATCTTTTCTTTGTATCAAGATGATTTACACAGTAGTAGTTTGAACACCCATGTGTTTGGCTTGGAAGTGATACGTCAAGCTAATTGTTTCTAGTCGGCCCTAGAAGTATCTAGTTTAAAGAGGGGAAGATACTGTACGCCATGTGCTATAGTGGTAATTGATACAAAACTTTACTGATTAACAACCTAACTACAGGGTTCCATTAAGAGATCTATATCTCAACCACCAACCTCAACACATTGCATTCTGGCATTAGAGATGACACTTAAAATTTATTCTGTGGGGATTGGGATCAAGGTCAAGCTGACCTCAAAATGTTCAACTTTAAGATCACGGTTTCAGGGATTTCAGCTTTATCTGTGTTTCCTTTATGTTCTAAGATGAATGTTTTTGGTTCTGCTTACATTTTGTCCACATTTTGTTGTTCCTTGTTTGTTGGTGGATGGTATACTTCGGTAACAGCTGATGTACCATTACCACAAGCAGAAACCCAAGGGTTAAGTTTTTGTAATAATATATTTACATTTTTAGAATTTTGTATATGAACTACTTTTAGGGAATTCAAGAATCCATCAAATGAAATGAAAATACAGAAGAAAGAGCTGAGAGTCAACTGTGAAAATGAAGTACATTAAAGAAAATGTAGAAAGAAAAGGGAAGATGGAGCTGATCTGAGGAGAAGATTCCTGGAACCATTAGGGATGTTTTAAGAATTCATGCAGATTTTAAAAACTGTTTTCATTTAATAAGGATCATGATCTAAAATTTCTGTCACATGTAATTTCTCATACTAAACTTAAGCTAATATATTTTCTACAACACTGATCCATGTTGTATCTACCAATTGATTTTGTTGTGAAAATTAGTTATTTGTTGTTCAATAGCCTGATTACAGCAGCATGTATTTCCTAGAAAGGCTTTTATAATTCATAACCTGTGTTCTGTGTTCATTTTATAACCTCTAAACCCATATTAAAATAGATAAAATGGATACCACACTCTCTTCCCAATCTTAGCATGCTTTCTTATAAGTATTAGTCAGATTGTCAAAACTACACTTCTCAAACTTTCATATTATTGATTTAAAAATTTGAAACCATAATCTAAAAGAATTATCAGATATTTTTCCTGTTGCTTTTGAAATGAAGAAAAGAAAAACATCAGGAACTTCCTGGTTTGGGTATTACAAATCTGTAATTTTTACTGTCTTCTAGAAAAATATTTTCTTCATTTTTAAGTTTGTTCAACCTCATAAGCCATTAACAAATAAAGAAACAAATAGAAAACTTTATGTACCTAAGACTTCCTGAGACTTTGATCTTCTGGGAGTTCAATTGGACATTTGATGAAACCATACCACATCCATTTGTCCTAGTATGAATCATAAGGAAGCTGTTCTGAATGAGAATGGCTGATCTACTTACAAGATTTGTAAATCAAAGATTTCCTAAGATGTATTAAAGATTATATTGCCAAACCTCATGAATCATATAGGCTAAGTCATAGTGAATTCTAATTTAAAAGACCAAAGTTAGACTATATAGTTTATGCATAAACAATGAAGCAATATCCAATTTATGCTTTTCAAAAAATAGGGATGAATAAAAGCAGAGCCATTTTATAAATAATATCCGATTTAGGAGCAAGGGGAAAAAAACCCAGTTGAGTATTTAATTGCCTGAGGTAAGGGATATGTGGATACTAGGGGGGAAACTTTACTCCTGTGTAAATCCTGTGCTATGTTACCAAAATTGATTATGCAGCACTGACAGGTAAGGAAGATGAAGGAAGAAGATGAGCTTTTCATTTCAAGCACCAATGATACATTTTTCACAAGCAAGATGAACTTTTTTAGACACATAGTTATGCCACTTACGTTCAATCCAGAATCCTTGGTGTAGGTAATACTTGAGAGGAAGTGACAGGTATCAGGATAATACCAGTGAAAAAATTGCTAATGATACACTTCTACCTGTTGGTTAGTAGCAATAATTATTCTCTTTCAATTATAGTGCCAATAAAGAGGAATTCACAACAAGAAATCAAATCACTGTGTACCTCCTAAAGAGCTTTATTTCTATCTCATATTAATATAAGATAGAGCAATTTTAAACTACACACATTATTAGACATTTCAAACCTAGTCTTCTCACTTTATAAAACAATACATGACATTTCAGGAAAGTATTTTGAAATCTCTCAGTTAGAAAGCTTTAAATAAACATTTCTAAAAATACATGTCTTAGAATTGACATATTAAAATTGAAATATGATTCATATTCTTTTGTTTATCTGCCTCGCTTTCTTGTGTCAAGTTATTTCATCAAATATCTAAACATTCAAGACAGCACGGAAAAACTAATTAGGTGCTCTCTTCTTGTCATGTACTGAAGGTAGAAGTACCACCCCCCCCACCCCCAGAAAATGACCTTTAAAGGCTACTGCAGGCTACTTAACCCTACTCTCCTATTAGCAGCTAATGCCACTGAAAGGCTGAGCACACTAAAGATAATGCTGCAGATAACTGATAATTTTATTCTTGAACTTAGTTTACCAGGAAAATTGGGAACATATCTTGTCTAAATGAGAAAAATTACAAGAGAAATTGCAATGAGAAAAATGAGTCTCCTTTTGTTTAAAGTGTTAGCACACAGTCTTTCAATCTTTTGTGTTAAATAGCCCCTAAAGGGAACACTTAAAGAATTGCCCAGCTCTTTCTACTACTGTTTATATAATGAAGTATTTCAAATGTAACCATGGAGGCAGCTATATACAAAAGAATATAAATAGCTACAAAGTTTAATGCATTAAAGACATTCAGGTAAAAATGATTTTAATGATACACAAAGTTCCAAGATCTGAACATTGAATAATTCATAATGTCAAATCCTCACATTAGACACTCTAAAAGTGAGGCTCCTGGAACTGCTGCATTTAATCACTGAGTCTGAAATGGCAGCTGTCTATCCTCTGGTGAATCATTTGGAATAATCCCACACAAACAGTGTGAACAATATTTTAAGATAAGAAAGATTAAAGCAGGAAGTGAAGACATGGATACATTTTTAAGTCACTGCGGAGAAAAAGAAAAGTGCAGAAAGACTTTGATCAGTGACTGGATGAAAAATGAGTAACTTCAATCAAAACCACCAATAGCACTTTATAAACTCAGAAAAATAATTTAGTGAAGGCTGAGCAATTCACATCAGAGACATATCTTGCTAATAGAAATGAAAAGGGTCAATCCATCTATTTTCTGATGATGCACATATTTTATATTCACTCTTCATCTCAAATGGTGATCAACTCACTTCTTAAACATTAATGGAAAAACAGAACTGGAATGTTTAGTTCTTTTATGACTATTTATTGATATCAATTACCCCAATTAAAACATACAATTAAAAGCACCTACCTAAACCTCAAATTAATTGTGATTAACTGTGTTTTATTTTAATATCCAAAGCATGAACACCCTCTAGGCCTAAAGTTCTGACCCCAGACCATTCATAGTCTGAGCCAAATGCTCATGGGAAGAAAGGGTCTGCCTTGTATTGTAGAGACCGCACCCTTTTTCTTCCTCCACTAGATGCCAATAGCACTCCATCCCAGTGTGATAAACCAAGACATCTATGGGTGATGTGATATGCTTATACAAGTGAGTTCACAGTAGGGTGACTGTACAAAAAAAAAGACCCTAGAAAAGTTTTGTAATGATTTATTTACAATGAATAAATAAGTGGTGGAAAAGATGAATAGATTACAATGAGGCCAAACCCCTATAACCATATGTAGTATTTATGTAAATGTTAAAAGAATATATTTACTTGTTATCTAATTATCATTATGGAAAAAACATGAATACATACCAGTAATTTGTAATACTCATTTTTGTTATCATATTTGAGAAATTTCCTAAGATTTTAGAGATTTATAATTTCTGTGCCTTTTTGCAAATTTCAGCATATTCACCTATCTTTCAAAAAACTTCATGTAGTGACAATCATGTCATGTAGTGACATGTAGTCCTTTTTCAGTAAGATAATTTGTTTTGCTTTCATAATTGAGAGTTAACTGGCTGTGGTAATTAGTCCAATTGGACATAATATTTCCTCAGAAAAGAAAAAAAAAAGGACTTTCATGTCGATGAAAATTTACTCTGTGTGTGGGAGTGATGAATAATACATGCAAGGTAAAACATGTTCTGACTCTGGATCACAGGCCTAAGATCCACAGAGAAACATACCCCTATTATAGACTTTCTAATCATCAAACCCAAATCATTTCATCTTTAGGCCTCAAATAGAGCAAAACATTAACCATTAGGCATTAATGACATGAAATTTAACAGGCTGCAAGCCAAGGCAAATGACACAAAATATTCATTAAATAAGAATGAAGATGGTAATAAGGTATTTTGATTCTAAATAGTTATATCTTTAAAAACATTTTTTTAACTAAATCTCTTAAGTAACATATCATATGACTATAACAGTCGAGGTCACTAATTAATATTGTTCCTGATCTAATAGCTTTCAGTTTTGCAAATACATATTTGGTCATTTTGTATTAATTTATATTATGTTAAACTAGCATCTATGCATACAGATTATATTATACTAAATAATCTTATAAAAGTAAGCAAGAAAGGATATTTTTTTCAATAAAATCAAGCCAGAAACAATGTATGGATTGATATGAGCTATTTTTAAATTGTTTAACACCAAGTAGGAGCTGTCTCTGAGCCTTCTACTTTATGTGATTTTGAATGATTCACACAATAATTTTCTATTAATGGAGAAAAAAATATATTTCATTTGTATTCCATGAAGCTATTTTGAAAATAATACTAAGTATAAAGGACACTGTATCATCCACTGTACAAACCATTTTCTTCCAGCATCACTCTAGAGTGATTCATTCCTACCCTTAAAGCAACACTGTTAACCTGTATAACTTATTCATTCACTAATTTCTCCAAGGTAGTAGAAGGTTTAGAATGAATTCAAGGAAGGTATAAAGGGGCATACCTGCTCTTGCAAGAATGCTATTGAGGTTGTCATGGGGGAAAAAAAGAGTAAACCGTTTTCAGGGAGACATTTACATTTGGGAGTGGCACATAGTTTTCCTATCAGCATTTGTCCCCAAAGCTAATGTTTTTCTTCTGTAACAGAAAGGACTGAAAACAAACCAGAACAAAATTACCACTAATCTAATTATCAGGGTGATTGTTGTTTAGGGTTTGTGTTTGATTATAAATATTTACAGAAATTCATGAGAAAATTAAAATAGCTGTGAGGCTTAGGATCACAGATAAAGAAACAGTAAAACATATGTGTATATAAACTATGTATGTGTGCAAATATTTATATATATGAATATAAATGTATATATGAATATAAATGAACATAAATATAAATGACTATAATAATTATATATAGTCTTATTTAAAGGAAAAATATTTTATTTGAATCATAGTAAGGGTTTTGTTTGCATAGTACATGCTTCTATAGATTTTAAATACTACTAATAAAACTAATTTGTGTACATTTTATACAAATCAGATACAAAACACTTATTTAATTTCTTTATTTCTTTTAACTCCCAAATTATCATAGTGAAGAAGCACTGCTATTTGAATGTGAGGCAATTCTGTTCGTATTGTGTTTAAAATGTTAAGATCTCTGACAAAGTTTCACTTTACCATTTTGAACAATCCTCCTCCCTATCTCACATGGGGTCCCCCACTGCCAACAGTTGTTGATGTCTCTAGGAGCAGATGGTTTGTGGAGGAGGATTGTTGAATGAGATACTCTGCATCTTAGTCCCAAGACTGCACAGTTGCTGTTGGAAAGGTTACAGAAATGACAACTGGTATTTGAGGAGTTGCAAACCAGAGAGTGGAAATAGCCAGACAACTGTGCGGAGACCATCCAGAAAAAAAGATGGCTTGATGAAATTCTGGCACCTAAGAAAAGAAGATGCAGTGATGTGTGAAGTATTCATGGGATGAAGGTGCCTGACATATTGGCAATAGTTCTCAAATCTGTACTCTAACAAGTTTCACAACTCAACTTTGATGTGAAAGATTCTGTACAAGTGTCTTTAGTCAACTAAGTTAGTTTGTATTATCTGTGAATGAGAAGCTTATCCTTATCCATTTGCATGACATATGCCCAGGCAAACTAAACATTTTCATTTTGTTTCCTCTTCTGTATCTCTTGTTATTTAATTGACTGACATTCTTCATCAGAGAAACATTGGTTTTAAAAAAGAAAATGCATTGTGCGACTTTTGTCTTCAGTAGGGTTTTCTAAATATACAGAGATATTAGTTGGGAACATAACTTAGGAGTCACTCCTAGGAAACTTGAGAATTTTGTCCCAAGGCTCTTCGAAGCAAGTAACACATTAATCTCACATCATGAATAGGCCTGCTTTGATATTATGAGACTGTTTCCTTCTCATCTTTTTTTCTTCCATTAATTACTGCCATTTGGTGAAAGTTTTTAGAATTATCTTAGTATTTAAAAAATGAAGAAAGTAACACTACATTGTATTTTAATGAAATTATCATATATGAATAACAATCACACACCTTTTAAAAACAATAAATTAAATGATGTCTTATATATTGGCTATCAACAGCTAATTAACTTACTTAGCCTTAGGAAGATTTAAGGCATGAATCCCAGTTGGCTAAACATTTCTACTTTTCTCATTATATTTGTCATATTGCTGTCCTTTCTAAAGAACTGAAAACATGTGTCAATGTCACAACATTAATTCAGATTTGTGACACACATAACTCTCGTTTTTCCAATGTAAAGAAAGCAGACAAGTTTAAAGCAAATAAATCTAAGCACAAAAAAGCATAGAATCCAAGATAAACACCATCAAGGGACATGAGAAAATAGTAGTCTATATATGTCAACTGTTTGAGAGAGTTTCAAAAAGCTTTTAAATAAATACCCACTTGATATATATATATATATATATATATATATATATATATATATATATATATATATATGAATTTCAGCCACCCTGTCCCTATTGCATTTGAAATACAATATAATTGCGACATCAAGTACTCAAGCCACTAAAAGATCTACTTGGGCACAGTATTTGAGTTCCACCCATGTACATAGGAGAAAACAGTCAAAATTTCCTCTCCAGATCTATCATATTAGTTTTGGTATTGATTAACACAAAGTAGTAATATGTGGAAAAGTGTATGGCATATATTACTGATATTTGTATTTAAATAAATTTCTTTGGTGGTGGAATTTGTAGGCAGGTAGAAAATTGAGCATGCAAAGTAATGCTTTCCCTTTGTTTCCACTCTAAGGGAACAGCCTTGACTATGTGTTTTTCTCCTAATATGAAATGATGGGGTACATTGTTAGAGATGGTAAACTGCTATCAATATGTTATTAATAACAGAAGTTCATAGTTTCTAATAGATATTGGATTTGTGTTACAGCTCTGAGATAATAACAACTAAGTGACTACTTATATCAACCATTATAGTATAAGAATAGTTTGTTATTCTAGATATGTCCACTAGTCCATTTTTTTTCTTCCTATAAATATACACGACCTCAAATAATCCTGCAACTTTTCATTGCTCCAATAGTAGAGAAGAATAGTTTTAAGTATAAAATATATATTTTATAAAATAAATTTTATATGAAGGGCATTGTAATTCTGAATAGAAATACAGAAAAAAATATTTTAAAAATCAATTTTGAGCAAATTTGAGAGGAACAGATGTAGGAACCATTTTCTAAGCTATCATACTTATTGCTATACCTAGTCTCTAGATCCTTTCATATCAGCAAGCTTAAATATTGATGTCTCACCCACAGATCATTTGAAATTGAATTTCAATTATGCCTTTTGTTTATTGGTGATTCTGTTACATGGTTTATTTGTGCACTCGTATCTTAAGTTGCATTTTCGGTATATTACCTATTTGGAACACTTTTTCCTTTCCTGAATATTTTGTGCAATGTCCAAACACTGCTATTATTGTACTAACTTAAAGCCAGTAGAAGACAAAACTATCAGTTTCCTGAACTATGTATGAATTGAGTGATGGATATAATTAGCTCTGTTTTATTAGCATGGATATTGTTCAATATTGTTATCCTATTGTTGTGACAAAGGCTTTAAGTGTTATGTCTTTATTGAACTTTGTGATGTCTTATTTGGGAATAATCTGGTATAGAAACATTAATTATAGGTTTAAGTTTCACACTTTAAAGGTATAAGCAATAGAAATAAATAAATGAAAACTGTGTTTTGTACTTTTGTCTAAATTCTTTGATGCCCTTTTTATTCAGAGGAGTTCCTTTAGTTTTAAAATAAAGTAGTAATGTATATCCTAGAAAGCATGAGAGAAAATTTAGAAGATGTTCCCTAAAATACAGGCTTGTTCTTATTTTAAGTATGAAAAATAAGTTTTTAAAAACCTATCCAAAAAGTGATTATTTGTAAGAGTGAAATCAGTGTGGCTTTTTCAAAATAACTTAAGGCACACGTCAATTACTTTCAGCCTTTATCCTTCCATATCAAATATCTATAAACAGTTTAAAAATAGCGAAATATAATTTATTCATGGGGATTTTTTTAACAAAACAAAACACTAAAGAATATAAAGATAGATACTGATCTGAACAGCCTACAGAAGTGAGTTGCATGCTGTCCCTGGGACCCCATTTTGTAGCTCTGGGATTGCTCCTGGGTAGAAAGGAGCCACTCCGAACTCTAAGAACGTCTTGCTTCTCTGCTGAAACCATCAGTGGTCCCAAAACTAGCCATCTTGGAACTGTGCCCTACCAAACTCCAAGACAGAGCCTTCAGAAGTGAGTTGCATATGGTCCCTGGAGCTCCATTGTCTAGCTCTAGGATCACTCCTGAGTCCAGCAGAACTTTGAGGGACCCATAGAACATCCTGTTTTCCCGTGGAAACCGTCTGGGGGCACCAAAATTAGCCCTATGGTTGCTGCACCAGTCTCTGTGAGCTCATATGTACCTTGCTTATTTTCAGAAGGCCATGTTTTCAGTGCTTTGTCATGATAGACCCATTTTCTATGATGTCAACAAAAATCTATAGACCATTTCTTTGAAAATGTGTGATGGATATTCTTTTTTATTCTTGATTTAGTGGAAATAATCTCTTTGGAATAAACATCAGTGAAACCTAGCAATATCTCTCAAAGCTCAGTCATATCACAGTTTCTAGGATAAAAGCAATGATTCTAACTTAAATATTCTGTTCCTAAGTGTGCCAGAGAATCTCAAATACAATCCTTTATAAAAGAATGTTGAGTCAGAAACTATTATAGCTTCATATCAATTCTGATGATCAATACAAGTTTTTTATCTTTCTATGACTAGCCCCTTTCTATAGGCCACACTATTTTGGAAGCAATGGCTGAGTGTGAAAATATTAACTAGGTGATTTTCCTTTATATGTGACTCAGAAAAGATGCTCAGACAAACAAAGGAATGGAGTCACACCCAGAACTAGCTATTTTACTAAAATCTTGAAGAAAAACCCTTGTTTAGCAAGGTCTTTATGAAGGAACAATACAGGTACTTCTAGGTACCGTGTTATATTTTTAATTTGGACCTTTGTTCCAATAAAATCTAGAAGGAAAGGTAAACATTGGTATCCATTTTGAGATTATTATTGATTTCCTAGTGTTATTTTGCTCTGTGAATGGAACAAGCAGAACAATTGTTATTAAACCTGTAAAACTCTAGCACTGTTAGCTAATCTGGAGCCCTAGAAAAGAGAACCTGTATTTCTAACAATTTTACCACATTATAGCTCAAGTGGTTAACTTAAATTGAAAAGTCTATTGAAAAACAAAAACCAGATGTGTCTACAAAAATACTTCTAGGTCTTATTTGAATTGATTCCAGGATTTAGCTGTTTATCAAACATTTTTAGAACTCCTGTGCTAGTGGCTTAGTGTTATGAGAAGAACAAAGATTTCCTTGTGATGCTTCTGGATCTTAGAAAAATCTAAGAAACTCTTATTTGTTTCATAGTGTCCTTCTATCTAGTAATGTACAGGAATCAGCACTCTTTCTTATAATAATTTCAAGAATAACCCAGCAGTCACTGCAATCATGATTACCACTTTTTTCCAAACCTAATCTTTTATAAATGTCAACATTTCTTGTATGTTTGTACTTTTGCACAGAAAGGTTTTCATACTAAAAGTACACCACTTAGGAAAATATTTATATTGAAAACAGTAGTCACAAAATCCAAACAATTAAAAATTACAGGAGGTATACATGAGAATAATAATAAAAAATTCAATCATCATGATGTTTATTTGAATCACAGTACACCTTAAGATTTGAAAGACATGGAAGTAGAGGGTAAGAGAGACTTGGATGGAAGAGAAGAGAGGGAGGGGAAAACAAAGGGTAGAATCAAGAATGGGAGGAGATGGAAGAGATAGACAGAAGGTCAGGAAATTGCACAGGGATGTGTAGCAATGGGGGATGGAAAACTGGGGTAGCAGCCAGAAAGTCAAAGATGCCAGGAAAGCAAGAGCCTCCCAGGACCACTTGAGGATGACATTGACTGAAATACCCCACAATCAGGAGGGAGAACCTGTTTAGATCATATTAGAGGTTAGGCATGCAAAGAGGGAAGGAGATACTAAAGGAAAAGCCATCCAGAGACTGTCCCACCTTGAGTTCCATCCCACATGCAGACACCAAACCTGGGTACTATTGCTGATGCCAAGAAGTGCTTGCTGATAGGAGCCTGATACAGCTGTCTCCTGTGAGGCTTTGTCAGATCCTGACCAATACAGATGCAGATGCTAGCAGACAACTATCAGACTGAGGAAAGGGTCCCCAATGGAGGAGTTAGGAGAAGGCCTGAAAGAGCTATAGGGACCTTATCAGGCATTAATGGGAGGGGAGGCCCTTGGCCCTATGAAGGCTTGATGCTCCAGTATAGAGGAATGCTAGAGCAGTGAGGTAGGAGTGGGTAGGTGTGTGTGGGATCACCCTCATAGAAGCAAGGTAAGGGGGATGGAATAGGAGGTTTAGAGAGGGGAAACCAGAACATTTGAAATGTAAACAAATAAAATATCCAATTTTTAAAAAAGTTGAACGACATGTTTCAGATTTAATTATTTGGGCAGAACTTCACAAAGGAAGAAACTTTATCATATTCCTTAATTAAATTTAGTATAAGATGTATTTGTCAGAAGTCGAACATGTATTTAATGAAATCATGACTTAAATATCCCTTGTGGACATGCTGGTCTTTTAAATTTCCATGACCTCTGATTTTTCCTGTGTAACTTATCAAGTAAGACATGGTGATCTCTTATCATACTCTCAAGACCAACATTTGTGTTTTCCTGAGAAGTGTACATTCAATTTTAGTGTAAAAATGAATAAATTCTGATTCCCAGTTTCTACTTAATAGGCATATGCTTCCTAAACACTGTGAAATTTTATGAGTTTTTATAATAAACCAACAAGGGAGATCAGGGCAAGGGTATAAGTCAGAATTAATCCCTTCATGGAGGAACTACTTGGCAAGAATCAGTGCTTATCTTTGCCTTTTGTTTTCTTGCTTTAAAAAAAAAATCTGAGTCATGTCTGAGTTGTGATCAATTTGTTGTAAAGCTTTTCAAGTCAAAATAAAATTAAATTATGTCTAAGGCTTCATTTTTGCCATTTTAAATAAATTCTTTCTTCTGGAAATTATAGTGGTGTGCTGTTAGGCATTGGCAACTGTCTTCGAACAACATATTTTCCGAGTAATGTTCTTTCTTTTTTTCTCTCCCTTTCCCTCTCTATCCCCCCCTATGGAATTTTGGGGAAATTATGGTTTCACAAATACATGACCATCACAACTGGGAAGCATGACCACAGGTATATATATCTACAAGGTAAGCATGTCTTGATCCATTGAAATACAAGGAATCTTTATTGAACCTGTGGGTTCAATATTTGTATATCCATTTTCCTGTTAAAATTTCCAAGGGCTTTCACATATCACTTCTAGAACTACTGGAGTCACTGAACACAGAGAAGACACACACACACACACACACACACAGAGAGAGAGAGAGAGAGAGAGAGAGAGAGAGTGAGAGAGAGAGAGAGAGAGAGAGAGAAACAGAGAGACAGAGAAACAGAGAGACAGAGAGAAAGAGACAGAGAGAGAGAGAGAGAGAGAGAGAGAGAGAGAGAGAGAGAGAGAGAGAGAGAAAGAGCCAGAGCCAGAGCCAGAGCCAGAGCCAGGTTCATAATTATCTAACTCAGTGCTCAAAAAGGCCTAACTAATGCTAATTATTAGAATCAGCCACCACTGAGAATAGGGGAAAAAACTAAGTAGCCTCCTATAATTGATGGATTAACGTGTACAGAATACAAGCAGTGAGGGATTGTTCTCTTTGTTATAAAATTTCAAATAGTCTGTTAGGACTCAAAAAAAGCAAAATCAAATTTCAGTCATGAGATTTCACTCTACACACAAAATAAACGGAGATTTCTCTCCAATAACTGGCATACAAATATATTCCCAAATAAGATAATGGCTGCATCCACAGAATATTTTACTTTCTGTATTTTATCTCCTATTTTAACTAGCAACATTGCAATAGCCCAAAAATGTTGGCAAAGTGTTCATTCATTATCATTCATTGGAACCCATTTACCAGTGTCTGCTCATACAGAAAATCATCTTGTGCCTTGTGTTATAGGAAATATAAGGATAAATTCCAGAGCTTGAATTTAAGGGACATTTATCAATAAATAAAATAAGTGAGGTTATACATAACTAAGAAGTACATTTCAGACATATGCAATGTGTACAATAAACTTGAACTCACTTAAAATCAGGGGCACTGCAATAGCACCTGGATATATACCTCCCGGAGTGACATTCATTGATGTTCACAGAGTGATAGGAAAGTAAGAAGTCATTTTAAAGTGGAGAATATATCTGAAAAAAATCATAGTTCCAGAATTTACAGTGTTTCATAAATTTGTGAAATTGCTCATTGGAAAAGAAATAGCTAAAGCAATAAAAGTACCATTTGAGGAGCTTCTGAAGTAAAGGGGAAAATCTTACTTTGAAGATTGAACTTATATCATTCTAAAACATACAGACTCATATTTTTTGTCTATTACTATGTCACCTCCAGTCAATGGAAGCAACCTATTTTATACAAGTAACAATAAACATGCGCAGGATATAGCATCAGATTAAATATGGTCACCTTGAAAAAAGTGTAGTAGATTTGATAAGAAGTGGAGATATTTTGATGTTATTTGTTACGATTGTCAATTTATAGAACAGAGATTTTAATAGTTAACATCATACTTGCTCCCTAATTATGATAATTATGGGTAAATACTTTGAGGTAGCAATTTTGCCTAGACAGAACCAAATAGTCACTTGTTTTGATTTCAGCTTGTAGAATATTTGAACTTTTTGACATTTTAAATTTTCTTTAAATATGATTAAATTTTACAATCTACTTTATCTAGGCATACAATCAAGCTCACTAATGTTAACCTGCTCTCTTGCCACTAACATGTCCATGTGAGCTGAATTTTGTCTTCAGGCAAATACTTTGTGACTTAAAAACATTGATTTTTTACCCCCTATGACCTCCTTGACATTTCTACATTAATTCTTCAACTAACCAATAAAAACGAGAAATGAAATGAGTTTTTGAATTACAGATCCTGTTGCATTAATGGTGCCTTTGTTTATGTAATTATAGAAGAAAACCACCATCCTCTCTTCTCACAACCATTCTAGTTGAACCCTCCTTGAATATGTGTCTTATATTCTTATATGGTATGTCTACCATAACCACTGCTAATAAAGGGTTCATATTGCCTTAGAGGCTTACAATTTCTCTCTACAAACCTACTCACTATGAAAGGTCTTAGGCCTCCCAAGCATGTTCATAATCTTTTTTTTTCTTTTTTTCCTTTTTGTTTTTTAAGATAGGGATTTTCATATATCTATATGTAGCCCTGGCTGTCCTGGACCTCGCTCTGTAGACTAGGTGAACCTCAAACTCAGATTTCATTGTAACATTTTCTAAGAAAGTATACTATGATTGTCCATCTTAAAAAAACAAAACAAAACAAAACAAAACAAAAAACTGTTTGAAGGTGTTATTTCCTTTTCAACCAAAACCCATAGTCTAGTTCCAGGACTGTGTACTTTCCTTGTAAGGCAGATATCTGAATGTATCATTTTCTCCATGATGATGTCTTTCTCCTTCTACATTTTTCTTACAATTGAATTCTGAGTATAGATCTCAGTATGGAAATTCCTAAAAATACTGAAAATAGAACTACCATATAGCCCGATATACCAGATTTATCTTACTTCAGAAATACTTGTCGTCTCTCAGTATTGTTGGTCTATTTCCAATAGCTAAGAGTCAACTTATATCTCCATCAAGTGGTGAATGGATGCTGAAAACATGGTACAAATAAGCAATGGAATATTTTTGAACCTTAAAGAATAATAAAATCATATGTTTTTCAGGTAAATGGATGGAATTTGAAAACTTCATGCAGAGTGTCTTCTCCCAGACTGTAAAAGCCAGATTCCACAGATTTGTTTATATACACAGTTACTATCTTCAAATGTTTTATTTTAAGTGTCTGACCAAAAGAAAATGCCAATCAGAAATCAACAGTGAAAGGATAAGAAGAGATATACTGAGGAGAAGACAGCGGTTTAGAGATAAAATGAAAGTAAGAATAGTTCTCGCTCTCCTGGGTTTTTTGCTATTCCAAAGGAATTTGCAAATTGATCTTTCGAACTCTTTGAAGAATTGAGTTGGAATTTTGATAGAGATTGCATTGAATCTGTAGATTGCTTTCTTCGTGATGGCCATTTTTACTCTATTAATCCTGCCAATCCATGAGCATGAGAGATCTTTCTGTCTTCTGAGATCTTCAATTTCTTTCTTCAGAGACTTGAAGTTCTTGTCATATAGATCTTTCACTTGCTTGGTTGGAGTCACACCAAGGTACATAGTATTATTTGTGACTATTGTGAAGGGTGTTATTTCCCTAATTTCTTTTTCAGCCTGTTTAACCTTTGAGTAGAGGAAGACTACTGATTTGTTTGAGCTAATCTTATATCTAGCTACTTTGTTAAAGTTGTTTATCAGGTTTAGTTGCAATTTTGGGGGTCACTTAAGTATGTTATAATATCATCTGCAAATAGTGATAACTTACTTCTTCCTTCCCAATTTGTATTCCTTTGATCTCCTTTTGTTGTCTAAATGTCTGGCTAGGACTTCAAGTACAATATTGAACAGGTAGGAAGAGAGTGGGCAGCCTTGTCTAGTCCCTGATTTTAGTGGGATTGATTCAAGTTTCTCTCCATTTAGGTTGATGTTGGTTACTGGTTTGCTGTATATTGCTTTTCCTATGTTTAGGTACAGGCCTTGGATTATGGATCTTTTCAAGACATTTACCACTAAGAGGTGTTGAATTTTGTCAAATGCTTTCCCAGCATGAAATGAGATGATCATTGAGTTTGTTTATACAGTGGATAACACTGATGGATTTCTTTATATTGAACCATCCATGCATCCCTGGGAAGAAGCCTACTTGATCATGATGGATGATAGTTTTGATGTGTTCTTGAATTCAGTTTGCAAGAAAAGAACTTCTGGGGGAATCACTATCCCTGACCTCAAGCTGTATTAAGAGCAGTAGTGATAAAAACTGTATGATATTGGTACAGAAACAGGCAGGTAGATAAATGAAGTAGAATTGAAGACCAAGAAATGAACCCACATACCTATGGTAACTTGATCTTTGACAAGGAGCTAAAATCATCCAGTGGAAAAAAAGATAGCATTTTCAACAAATGGTGCTGGTTCAACTGGAGGTCAGCATGTAGGAGAATGCAATTCGATCCATTCTCATCTCCTTGTACAAAGAAAAGTCGAAGTGGATCAAGGACCACTACATAAAACCAAATACACTGAAACTAATAGAAGAGAAAGTGGGAAGAGCCTTGAACACATAGGCACACAGGAAAATTTCCTTAATAAAACAGCAATGGCTTATAATATAATATCAACAATAGATAAATGGGACCTCATAAAATTTCAAAGCTTCTATAAGGCAAAGGACACTATCAGTAGGACAAAATGGCAGCCAACAGATTGGGAAAAAGCTCTTTACCAACCTTACATCTGATAGAGGCATAATATCCAATATATACAAAATAATTAGAAGTTAGACTCCAGAGAACGAAGTAACTATTAAAAAATTGGTTATAGAGCTAAATAAAGAATTCTTAACTGAGGAATATCAAATAGCTGAGAAACATCTAAAGAAATGTTCAGCATCCTTAGTCAAAAGGGAAATGCGATTCAAAACAACCTTGAAATTCCACCTCACACCAGTCAGAATGGCTAAGATCAAAAACTCAGGTGACATCAGATGCTAGCAAGGATGTAGAGAAAGAGGAACACCCCTCTGTTGTTGTTGGAATTGTAAGCTGGTGCATCTGTCTGGTAGTTCCTCAGAAAATTGGACATAGTATTACCTGAGGAGCCAGTTTTACCACTCCTGGGCATATACTCCTGGGAATCCAAAAGATGTTCCACATATAACAAGGATGCATGCTCCACTATGTTCATAGCTACCTTATTTATAATAGCCAGGAGCTGGAAAAAACCCAGATGTCTTTCAACAGAGGAATGGATACAGAAAATGTGTTACATTTACACAATGGAATACTACTCAGCTATTAAAAAGGATGAATTTGTGAAAATCTTAGGCAAATGGATGGATCTATAGGATGTCATACTGAGTGAGGCAAACTAGTCCCAAAAGAACACACATGGCATGCACTCACTGATAAGTGGATATCAGCCCAGCTGCTCAGAATACCCAAGATACAATTCACAGAACACATTAAGCTCAAGAATAAGGAAGATCAAAGTGTGGATTCTTCTGTCCTTATTAGATGTGGTAACAAAATAATCACAGGAGGAAATATGGATACAAAGTGTGGAGCAGAGACTGAAGAAAAGACCATCCAGAAACTGTCCAATCTGGGGATCTATCCCATATACAGTCACCAAACACAGACACTATTTTGGATGCCAAGAAGTGCGTGCTAACTGGAGCTTGATATAGCTGTCTCCTGAGAGGCTCTGCTATAGCCTGACAAATACAGGGGCAGATGCTTGCAGCCAACCTTTGGACTGAGCACTGGATCCCCAAAGGAGGAGTTAGAGAAAGGACTGAAGGAGCTGAAAGGGTTTGCAACCCCATAGGAAGAACAACAATATAAGCCATGCAGACCCCCCAGAGCTCCCAGGGACTAAAACATGAACTGAAGAATACACATGGAGGGACCCATGGCTCCAGCTGCATATGTAGCAGAGGATAGCCTTGTTGGGCATCAGTGGGAGAATAGGCCCTTGGTCCTGTGAAGGCTTGATGCCCCAGTGTAGGGGAATGCCAGGGCTGGGACCCAGGAGTGTGTGGATGGCGAAGGGAACACACTAATAGAAGAAGGGGGAGGGAGGTGGCATACAGATTTTCCGGGGGCGGGGAGTGGGAAGGGGGATAACATTTGAAATGTAAGTAATGAAAATATCCACTTTTCTTTTTATTTTAAAAGAAAATCAGTTTTAAAAAAAAAGAAAGTAAGAGAGGTGGGGAATGAGGTCAGAAAAATTCAAACAAGTTAGCAGAATGATGGTGATGGGGGCGTAAGGGAGCAGGAAAATGATTTACCAAATGAAATACGTATAGAAAAGGTACAAGGAAACCACTGATACTCAAATGCAAGTGAAAATTTGTGACATGGGAGGACAAAGGCCATTACTATGTTAACTGTTTAAGTGACAATGGGGGTACAGGGTTCAGGAAAAATGTGGAGCAGGAGGTAGCTCTACCAACATACACATTTTTGAAAAATGGGTTTTAAAGTTAGCTACCATGCATGGGTGAACAATGCTAGTCCTAGAAGATGCAGGTTATTAAAAAAAAATCTGAGTGCTGGGACAGGGTGTATCACCCTATTTGTTATCTTTAAAGCAGGCTCAGAGGCATGCAGAACAATGCAGACTATTGCCTTTGTGGTTGTCTTCCATAGCAAGATAACATATGACAATACTGATGAAGAAACCACATATTTTGGTTTTAGAACATAGATTCTCTTCACCTAACCACAAAGTTTCTTCAATGCTATCTAGTTTTTAAAATATAAATGGTACTATATGTGGTTACAGGGAAAAGACTTCAGTTTCTTACTAAGTGTTAGATCTTGCATGATACAATACTGAACTTTCCAACAAGTTGAGTTATCTGGTACATAGGAGTCATGACTATTTGGGGGCCTAACCAATCACTCTCTTTGTTGGATTTAAGGACCATTCCATTTTATATGCCACTGATGCCTTCTCACAGGTCAGAGAAGAGGAACTATGATGTTTCGGTAAATTGTTACATTGTAAGGCTGCCCTACAATTTATATTTAATGGTAAGAGTGAATTACATAAAAGTTCTATTTTGACTTTTTTGGGGTAATCTGTGTATTGTTTCCTATAATAAATATGTTGATTTGTAATAATGTACATGGTTCCCTTTACTTTTCATCTTTATAACCATTTCTTAAAAATATGATAACATGAGGAAGTATCCAAGTTTATAAATTTGAATTTTCCTGGTGATATAAGATGGTAAACATTTTATTGAATCAGTATATATTTGTCATTTTTTTAAAAAAAACTGTACATTCACTTCATTTTTCTGTTTTCATATCTTTTATTTCTTTATCAATTCTTGAACTATAAAAATGTTATAGTAGAAAGAATGGAAAATTAGGAGAAAATAACATGAGAAGAGACACGAAAGAAAAATATTAATGAAAGCTTCTTTAGAAACCACAATTCTATTTTCTCATGTTTAGTTTTCTCCTGAATGAATGTGTATGATTTCTTAAAGATGGGGTAGTAGTCAGGACTAATATGACTACCCCAATGTTGCCATATTATTTAAGGCTACTAAGTTACTAAGCTGTTCCTCAATTGTTCAAGTTACCGTGAAAGAGTTTCCATGAAATTTTACCTATGGGTAAATTTTTTTCCATGTGTATGGAAAATTAGAATTAAGATCACATGAGAGTTTTAATTTGGGCAAATACAATACTAATTGAACATCTAGGAATATCTAGCTAATCTTACTTTGTTGTTTCTCAGATTGTTATTGTTTAATGCAAACACTGTGTGGTCTTATAAAATTTTATGAATTCTCACTAATGTTATAGCTGGGTGAGGCAGACAGGTTTAACAAACTATTGTTTAACAAGTGAAGTGATTCAGTAGATACAAACTCACTGCATTTACAATAATTTCTAGGTTTAATAACATTGTATAACTCTGGGGTATAATACTTTTAGTAAATATCTTATTTTTCTACAAATAGCATAGCTAAACTATTTCATAAGCTTGATACAAAATAAAAGTTTCACTGTCAAGGAATTTGACTACAATGAGTAATGAAACTGTAGGACGAATATATAAACATCAATAGGGAGATGGAAGTGAAACTGACCAAGAACTCTACAAAGATTGGCTAAGTGGTAACAAAGTAAGTGGAGACAAAGCAGAGTAAGACAGAAAAGTTTTAGGAACTTACATGCATTGTTCCTAGAAAAAGTACTCTGCAACCTAGAAAAGTGAAGAGAACAAAGTTAAAGAATTTCAGTTAAGAGGGCACTTTTTGAAAATAACCCTAAGCTATGTCTTAAACTTGAAATTTGAAAGGAAGAGACTCTGACAAAATATTATTGATTCTGATAATGATGTGATAGAATTTGACAATAGCACACGAAACAAGTCTAGTGGTGTTTCAGAGTTTAGTCCCCATGATGTAGAATTCCCAGAGAGGAATTATCCCACTGAAACTTATGTACATTTTACAATTTTCACAATGGATTTCCTAAGGAATTATTCATTTCTGTCTTGCATCACAGTGACTATGCTCCTGCAAATGCATGGAATTGTTTTTATGTTGGGATTGCAAGAAAGAACAATTTTAACTTTCCTCTAGGAATTCTGATTGCTTGCTGTATATCAAATAAATGATATCAAAGACATGTGATAAATGAGTCACAGATGTTTGTTATTTTATACTTAGATAAATGTGAGAATATACTTTAAAAATAGTAATGACAGAGATATAAATGGCTTATTTTGGATGAGCATGGAGGGTGCTATTGAATATCACCATGCCAGGCATATATTTGGCATTTGACAATCTTGTAATGGTTGTAAGACACAAACAAAAGCTTTTGATGACCCTTTTTGACTGTGAGTTTATAATTTATTTTAAAGACACTGTAGAATATTACCGTCCAGTTTGTGGGCATGACTGAACATATAATGTACATCCCAGAATGTGACATCATTGCAATTCAAAGAGGAGATTTCCATGTTACCTTGATTATTCCCAAGTTCAAAGCAGGAAGTGTTTGGAGCATGAAAGGGTGTTATTATTTTATAAAATGGAAAATAATAAGTTTTGAACTTATTTTTTTAAATTTTATGTTATTTTATTTATTGACATTTCAAATGTTATCTCTCCCTTCCCAGTTTCCCCTCCACAATCCCCCATCCACTCTCTCCTCCCCTGCCTCTATGAGGGTGCTCCCCCACCTGCCCACCTGACCTCACACTCCTGACTCAGCACCCTAGCATTCACCTACCCTGGGTCATCTAGCCTCCACAGGACCAAGGGGCTCCCCTCCTGTGATACCTGATAAGCCAATCTTCTGCTATATATCCAAGTGGAGACATGGTTGGTAGTTTATTCTGGGTGCAGATGGAAGCTGGCCACCATGAGCATTTTCAAACATGTGAATCAATGCCCCTAAAGAAATATGCATATATTGATTATTTTTTCTATAGAACCTCCTTATGTAATTGGCATATTTATTCAGATCTGGTAATAATACATGCAATTTTAAAGATACCAACACAATTCTCACTGATCTAGAGAAAATTGTAATATTTGTTACCAAGTATAAAAATTGATTTCAAACTGACACTAAAATACAAAGGAAATTTAAAATACAAAGGAAATGTATCATGAGTATGAGTGAAAAATGTGGAAAGAGGAGTTACATAAAGTTGAAAAATGACTTTAAGTGCTCACAATAGTTGAGGGAAAATGAGTTTAATGTATTTTCTCAGTTACAATTTTATTGCTTAGATAAGAATCATTCTGAAAGTTTGTGAAAATCCTAGAATTATTTGAATAACCAAAATTAATGTGTTTATACAGTGAAGAAGTTGATAGCTTGACTGATCACACAAAGTAAAGTATGTGATTGGTTTTAACAATAGGAAATGAATGCTGTATGAATATAATGATTTCATACTGTCTAGCAAATTGATGAATCTTGCTCATAAACTTGTAGTGAGGTACATTATTGCATATATGGATTGTTTTATGCAAGGAATTGAATTATATCTACATTTCTCTAATTGTGTTTTCAAAATGAAGGCCCACTGGGTAAATGAGCACAGGATTTGCCACCTGCAGTAGATTGTAAATTGATATTAAATAAGTAGGTAGGGTATTCTCTAAAAAATTCAGTCAGGAATTCACTTTAGAACTTTAGAATACATATTTTCTAAGGCTATTCTTTTTATATGTCTTCATATTTTACTTATTTATCTCTTTTATTTTTATCCATGTGTGTAAGGCAAACATTTATGTGTCCCAAAGAACAGGCTCATTGATGAGGTTTTGACATCCTGGGAACTTGATTTAATTCATTCTATCCACTCTTTTTCCAACTTCCATCATGACTCTGAATATCTTTCTTGAACAGAAATTCTACTTTGGTTTGGATGTTAGTGGGACCTAGAGAGTTTAAATCAATTCTTCATCTAGAGAGGACTAGGACAAAGGTGGTGGTCCACAGTATTTTCCACTCAGGTCCAAAAAGTGCTTATCTAGTGGTGAGAAGTACAGTTTAAGTTATGGTTTAAAAAACACATTCCCAATGACCCTTGCCTAGGGAAACACAGACCCAGACCACTATCTGCGTAACCACCAACATACTTCTCACAATTCTTCAAATTTAGTTTGCTGAACTGTTTTTATGCGCCATAGGCAGAGTCATTGTCACAAAAATGAATCTATTTTTCCATATTCCAAATCATGAGATGGTGGAGTGTTGTTGTAAGGAGGAGATCAGTGGAATTTCTCCTAATGAAAACCTCATTTTTACTAAAAAATTATTTTGCTTTTAATTTTGTATTTATTCGTTTGTGGTGTGTGTGTGTGTGTGTGTGTGTGTGTGTGTGTGTGTGTGTGTGTTAGTGTAGGTGTGGTTCCATGAGCCTCAGGAGTTCAGAAGTTGGTAGTGGATTCTCAGGGCTTAAAGCTATATTAAGATATGAACTGTCAGATTCTAGGTACAGGAAATGAACTCGGAACCTTTTTCAGAGATGTGTATGCTCTTACCCAGTTATCCATATTTCCAGGTTCCAAACTACCATTTAAATGTTGAATGTTGTTTGGAAAAAAATACTGGCTTCTAAAACTAAAATAAGGGATACACACCCCCATCTGGAAAAAAAAACTTAGCTAAGAAAGTTAGCTTGAAGGGTTATGAATTCCTTCCCCAGAAGTGCTCTTCATGCTGGGAGAATGTCTTGCTCTAGTACACTGACTAAAACTGTTGCTCAAATTTCCCTTCTAGTCTGTTCATAGGCTAGAGGCTTTGCAACAGAAACATGAAGCCAGGGTTTGTAATTAACCAGCTCGTTTGAAAATAGTTCATAGAGCAACAGCGCTACAGAATACGGAGAATATGCTGCGGGTAGTCTATGCTTCTCTGCAGTAGTGAGAGAGGTTGTGCTTAGGGAAGGAGTCAGCAGCGAAAAATGGATTCTAGAGACTATTTTCATTTGAAACATATTATGAAGATGTTTACACCTAAGATTTCTACTGAAGACAGAGAACATCTAAGTGAATTTCTATCCAATTAGAACAGCTTATATATCATTGAAATCTAGAGCTTTTTTGAGCTGGCTACTTTTGCTGTAAGATTGTTTTACTTTGCAAAATCTTTCTGATGAAGTTTTAATTGTAAAAAACCTAAGAAACAAAGGCATACACACTAAAATGATATTAATAGATCTATATTTCTTTTTCTCATTAGATTTTCTTTATTTAAATTTCAAATGTTCTCCCCTTTCCTGTTTTCCCCTCTGAAAAAACTCCTATTTCTTTCCCACTCCTCCTGCTCACCAACCCACTCTCTTCCACTTCCTGACCCTAGCATTCCCTTACACTGGGGCATAGAACTTCCACAGGACCAAGGGTCCCTCCTCCCACTGATTACCAACTAGGCCATCCTCTACTACATATGGCGCTAGGGCCATGAGTCCCACCATGTGTACTCTTTGGTTGATGGTTTTGTCCTTGGGAGCTCTGAGGGTACTGGTTAGTTCCTATTGTTGCTCCTCCTATGGATCTGCAAACCTCTTTAGCCCCTTGGGTTCTTTCCCTAGCCACTTCTGTATTAGTCGGGCACTGGAAGAACCTCTCCGGAAACAGCTATATCAAGGGGTTATTTACAAGTATGAACCAGCACAATTGATAAGTCAGATTTCTCCTAGAATTAGAGCCATCTTGGTGTCTAACCACATTGAGCATCTACAGAAGCTAAATCAACAGATCCGCTTGTACTCTGTGGCATTTAAAAAAAAATAGTACACACAAGTATTTGTTGATAGAGTCTCTTAGAGAAATGGTTTTGATAAAATAGATCATCTAGAAACCAAATGAGGACTGATGCAATCACAGAGAACCTGAATAAGATTATGCATACATCCCTGTGGATCAAAGAGACTGCTCCCATAGAGCATTCATTGAGGAGATACATTGGAGCTTTTATAGGGGATGTATAGACTTCATTGAAAGACTCCAGAGAGTACTATATACACAAAAGCAGACATTAAATATATTCAAAATTGATTCACGTCTGTTTCTTTTAAAATTATTTGAAGTTAAGTTACTGTGGCCTTTGGGTGTAGAAACATGAAGTTATAACCACTGTTAGACTATGTCAAGGCAATTGTAAGGTTTAAGGTACAGGTATATTGTGAGATAAAGTAAGAGGCTGAGACTGTGTCAATACAAAATCTATTATTTACTTATTTATTAATATACTTATATATACTATTTTATTTATAGTATGTTTATTTGTATACTATTATTTATTCATATATTATGTATTGCTTATCTATCATCTATATATCTATCTATCAATCATCTGTCATTATCTATTTATCTTTATGTTTGCATGTGCTCATGTATGCCTGTGGCGACATAGACCACAACATATTTATGAAGGTCAGAGAGCAGCTCAGAGTCAGTTTTCTCCATCTACTGCACGAATTATGGATATTGAACACAACCCAACAGCTTGGCAGCAGAAACTTTTATTCACTGAGCTAACTCACCAGTCCCAAAGCAGTTTTGTTTTGAGGGTTGATCATTCAGAAATATTTTTTTTTAAAAAAAGCATGCTTATAGACCCAACACTTTAAAAGTTGATAAAAGAATTAACATTTTGCAGGAATCTCCAAGTTGGCTCAGTTAATCTCGCAAAATTACACAAAAATGCATAAAACAGTAGGATACAGTCAGATTCAGACCGCAAACAGACATCTATGAGTGTTAAAAGGCTGAACAATCTGTAGTAGCAGATGTATTTGTGTATTTGTCCTGCATTTTATTTTACAACATATGGCTCTGTATTATGACTGTGCATGAGTGTTGGGCTTCTACTCCTGTGGCTGGAGTCATGGCAGAAACATTTCATACACATATTCCCACCCAGGTGGGCCAATTTTATCTGACTTAGGACATTTTACTATGACAATTTTTTATAATTTTATGTCATCAGAAGCATTAAATAACAGAGGTTTTTTTCCTCATTCTCCTTGACAGACTGACTGTCATATTCTATAGTTATGTTTTATTAAAATATTTCAAATAGGAAAAACCTTATGCTTGTACATACACTTGCCCCAATCCTCTAGGATTTCTAATTCCTATAAACTTAGTTCAGTTCCACACTCTTCCCTCATTTTGCTCTTTACCTCCACATTTCATTTTGGATACAAAACTCAAAACAAATTTAAAGCCAGTAGCCAATGGCTTGGCTTCAATAAATTTCAGCTATTGAATTCAGAAACTATGAAAAATTTGTTCTACATGAACAATTCAGGTAGTAAGGGTTTAAAAATAAACAAAATTCATTTCATTTGTTAATACAGTGGAAATTATCACATTCCACAATATAAATGGATTTCTGTAATTGTCCAGTCTTGTTTGCAAATGTCAGTGAGGTAAAAACCATATCGTCTTGCCTTAATGTGACTTGAAACCATATTTCGTTCTCTTGTCAATCTGGACTCTTTAATTAGAGAAGTCCTGAAAATGACATCGGTATACTTATTCTCTTGACTATAAACAAACATGCTGTAAGTGAGCACAAAGCCCCAAATGGGCTTAAAATATTGAGGCACTAGTTCTTTCCTTCCATTCTTCATCACAGTGAAGGAGAGAGCGTAAAACTTTTTATACGTCTTCATAGGTAAAAATTACATCAGTCACATTAATAATACCATTTAATCTAAAAGATTGAGTCTAAGATCTGATACTCTAGATTAAAATGGGTGGATGCACAGAGTTTTGCAAGGAGCACACATGCTGCCTCTCTTACTGCATCCTCTGCTCCTCGCCGCCAAAAAACACACTTGAGTTGCATCCACTTGAACTGACCAATTTATTTCAAATTTGTCAGTAGTAGATTTTCAAATCATCTCTATTAAATACTAGATTTAGTGTTATCAAGGGCTCTAGACATTACTCGGATGAAAAAATTGCATTCACAAGTGGGGAACCAATTATAATATCACTTTATGAAATGTCTCCTATTCCTCAAAATTGTAGGCTAATATGTGTTAAATTATGTTACTCCTATGGTTGAAATATAATTTTATGTATGAGTATTTCTGCTCATATATTACAAGTCATTTAAAAACTAAATTTATAAGAGCTAGTGATGAAAGATAATTGACTGTAATTGCCACAGTTTAAAAAAATATTTGTGGAATACTTGGTATCATACCACATATTTTTCACCATGAAGATGATTTTGTCTAACAATCAAATGTTACATAAAACCATTCATGTTTTTATTATTGTGCTTTGAAATGCTTATAACTATAGAAAATATAAGAAATAAAATACATTGGTCATAGATAATCCCAGACTAATTATTTTGTATAGTGATTATAGAATAAAGAATGCATATAGACAATGTAATATATTTGTAAAGACTGAGTAGGTATGCATTGTATACACATGATTTTTATGAAAATATAACCACAAATTTATATAAAATGTTTTTAACTTAAAATTTTAATAAAATCAGGAGAGATGTCTTAGTGGTTAAGAACACTGACTATTCTTCGAGAGGCCTTGAGTTCAATTCTCAGTAACCACATGGTGGTTTATATCCATCTGTAATGGGATCTGATACTCTCTTCTTTTGTGTCTGAAGAAAGGCACAATGTACTCATATCTATAAAATAAGTAAAATAAATAAATCTTTAAAAACTATCAGAAAAACTTAAAAATATGTGCAACAAATATTTTTAAGAGCAAAGAAATATAAGTGTATGAAATGATCAAAATACGCATGTAAAAATAAAACTTAGAAATTCAGTCTGATATTCTTAAGGATTTGTTGTTATTGTTTTTAACTTAAAGGGAAGCATGAAATAATTGTTTCTAAGAACTTTTAAGAATGTTACTACTAAGTTTGAAAAGTGAACCTAGCAGTAAATGGAGATGTTCATATAATTTATGAGTTCGTAGAATAGCATATACATAGTATGTGAAAGAACCTCTTTTCAAAAATTATGTTTTGATAAGATATGAAACTTATTCTGTTATACTATTCACTTATATGTAAGTTTTTAGGAATAACAAGTACAGACAAAGTAAATATAGCTTTATTTTGAATTATCCATAACAACTTCCGCAATCTTGAAAAATCCCTGAAGTGAACAGATGTTCTTGTTTATAAGCTAAATTAAATTATGTGTGTGTCTAAGTATTATGACTAGTACCTATTGACTTAGGATTATTTTATAATGTGTTTTTATATGTGTCACTTATTTGATTGTTTTAAGTCTAGTTATTCATGGAATATACCATCGTAGCTTCATAACTATTTCTAGAAATATTTTAGTAAACATGTGCTTGTTATAGAGATTCAGTCAAACAGCTGATGAAATTTATAAATAAGGGGAATTATTTTCATTTATATTCCTGTGAATGTGTAGGTATGGGTGTATTAGAGGATCTGCAAAGACAAGAAGACATTGGGATAACCTCTGGAACTTCAGCCATAGCAAGTTGTTAATGGTCCCCACTGTGGGTGCTGTGAACCACAAACATGCCCTGCAGAGATGCAGCAAGCTCTTTTCGTTACTAAAGCATCCTCTGAGGTCCTAAACATACTTTTTTATTAACTTAAGTTTATAACTTAGATTCTTTGACATTTTCAGTTAAATTTATTTTTACACTTTTGAATCTTACCATTTGAGCATTGCATCCAAAGGATGTGCAATAAGATGTGTGAATTTTACCACTTGCTATCCATAAGATTATAGTACAAGTAGATGTGGATTGCTCTACATTTTCCTTCCATGCTCCTGATTCTAGCATTCTACCCAGTGAAACTCTTGAGTTATTGGCAACTAGGGAGCTCATTGTGCTTGAGAGTAATCAGTATTAGGCACGGCGATGCCAATAGTCCATAAATCAATCATCAACACTTCTACCCTGGTAGTTTTATAACAATGTGTATAACTTTAGCAAGGACCACTTTATTTGTTTTGACTATTGTTGCTGAGAAATCAGTTTAACACATCCTAGAATCACCTAGGAAGTGTGTCTTCAAGAGAAATCATTTAGATCAGCTTGAACAGTGTTCATGTCCTTTAGGGCCTTGTCTTTGAATTTAACTGATGTCAGAAAACTCATTTTACTCTTGAAGGGACCATTCTCCAATTGGTAATTCCTAAAAGAAGAACAAGCAAACTAGTAAGGATATGTATATTCATCTGTGTGCACATGTGTGTGTGTTCATGTATTAATGTGCATGTGCTGTGTACATTTGTGTGTGGGTGTGTTTGTGTGTATGTGTATGTGTGTTTACATGTGTATCTGTACTGTTTTGCACACTCTCTCCTCTGTCTCTCTGTCTCTCTGTCTCACTCTCTGTCTCTCTGTCTCTCTCTCTCTCTCTCTCTCTCTCTCTCTCTCTCTCTCTCTCTCTCTGTGTGTGTGTGTGTGTGTGTTTATCTTTGGTTTTGGTAGTAGTTGGAAGGAGATTAGCTACTTGAGTTCCTGATTTGAAGCTGGACATAGAATACAACTAAGTCTTTTCATTCTTTAAGATCCTTTTCCACAAAATATGTTACAATGCTAAAAAACAAACTATCATTTTTTAATTATTTGTTTAGACTTCTAATAGATAAATACATAAAATATAAGAGAAACTATTATTACATGTATTAGTAATAAAAGTGGCTACTGGAATGGAAGTTGTACACCATGGAATAATGACACTAAGATATTGTTCCCCACTTAACAAGTTAAAGTTGATTGTTAACAATAATTGTGAGGTGCAACTAAAATATAGTAAAAATAAGTATATTTAACTTAATCAACATGGAAACATTAGGAAATTATTAAGCAGAAAAATTTAAAGATGGATAAATAAGAATAAAAACTATTTCTTGAAAAGTCTAATCTGTTAGATACAATTTTGAGCAATATGATAAATGTGATAAAAAAGAGTGAAGGACAAGCAGACAAATCAAAGAATAATTCTATCTAATAAAAGAACCAACTACCAGAAATAGATAGATAGATATATTTAATTCTAGGGAAACATCATCTACAATAACCAGTATGTAGTAGACATAATCCAGTAAACTCCATTGCACAGGAGCTGTGAATGATGACCATGATCACTCTGCCCTTGCTCTTGGTATTAAAGAAATGGTCCTGACATTTTACTCTAGTGAGAAATTTTATGATTGCCTTTTCCTCAAGGTTAGTAAAATCCCTTCAGTTTCCAGTTTGCTAAGAATGATTTAACTTTATCCAGTTCTGGACTTGCTTCAGTTGATACAAGTATGTGTTCTTTATTTTTAAATACTTACAAAAGTATTTATGGTGTTTGCTAATCTCAAAATTAATCATTCATTCTTGTAATGAATTATATATTTTCAATTTTTATCTTGATACAGCAGAAACTGTTTTCCAGTATTCATTTTATTTTTGGAATAATTAAATCTTTAAGTCCTTGATTTAAAAAAATAACCAAATGAAGTGACTTTTCCACTCAGAATATTGCTCTGAAAAGCTAATTTTGTAGTTTTGGAGAGTTTTTAATGTAATGGGTGCTATCATTCAAATTACAAAACTTAACAGAAAAAATATATTTTACATTTATTTGTATGAGTGAGGTTTTCAATAATTGTTGTTTTTCCTCCTATTCGTCTTATGTAAACATTTATTCTTCTTCTAATAATTAGATAGCATGTTGTAATTCTTTTCAAATGCATTTGAATACTCTGTTTAGATATGTATTTCTTTATATTTTTAGTAAAATGTAAAAAAAAAAACCTATCAAATCCAGGAATATTTTTCTGAATTTTAATTATCTTTAGTATATATTTTATATTATTTCAGTAGGTTATATTTCTTCTATAGCAAATTTTCTAGGTTGTGATGGTCTTTGAATCTTTCTTCAAATATGGTGATATGATGTTATTCAAAAGTTCATGTAATTCAGTCTTGAGTGTGCCACCAAGTTGACTGAGTTCTTAATATTGACCATGCATGAACTAGCTGCTTTCTTTAGGAAATATTCCAGGAGCTTCTCAATTAAAGACCTACTTTTGTCATTGCTGATTATCTGTGAACTGTTTTTCTTATTGTATTGCTTTCTTTACTTTTAATACTTATTTAACTTTTGTTTGAATTTCTTTTCTTTTTTCAGTTTTTTCATTTTATTGAACATAGATATTATATAGATACAATATGTCATGATTATAATTTCTTATACCTATTCTCCTCCAAGCCTCCAACTGCCATTCTCCTCTGGGTTTACTCCATTCTTCCTTTTACTAGAAGAGTACAGGTTTCTAAGAAATAATAACCAAACAGGATAAAATAAAATATAATAAGATAAAGCAAAATCTATCTTATCAAAGTTAGACAAGGCAACCCAACAGGCAGAAAAGAGTTCCAAAAATAGAAATAACAGTGAGAGACCCATTATTCTGACAGTAAAGGATCGCATAAAACACTAAACTAATAGCCATGATATATACAGAGAAAAACTGGTACTTGATGCTTCAGTATTTGAGAGTGCATATACAACTTGCTTAGCTGATTCAGAGGTCCTTGTTCTCCTGTTGTCTTCCATCACCTTGCCTCTTAGATTCCTTATGTTTCCTCTTCCATGGGGTTCCCTAAGCTCTGAGGGTTGATATTGATGGAGACCTTCCATTTGGACTTTCTTTCCATGTAATGTCCAGCCATGGGGGTTTCTACATCTCTTCTCATCTCCTGCCAGAGGATGCCTCTGTGGTAATGACTAGGTAAAATATTGATCTATGAATATAGCAGAATAGCACTAGGAGTCATTTAAATGTTTTTTAAATTTTTTTCTTTTTGTAAATGAGTAGTGTTTGGTTTTATTCTAGGTTTATGCCATATCCAGCTTTTAGTTCTTGGTTACCCAAGCAGTGTTGGATATGGGTTCCTTCCCCTGGAGTTGTCTTAAGTGAAATCAGACATTGCTTGGGTTTCTTTGGCTGTCTGACTTCCATTTTCTTGGGGTTAAATTACTAGTCTTTTAATGTTCTACATTTTTATATATAGTACTTTAGAAAGATATTATTTTCCCATTAAATTGTTTTTCTCTGCCATGAAAGATTTTATACACAATACTATTTTGGTTGACTATTAAATGCTAATTTTGAAGATAAAATCTTTTCTACTGAGCTATTGCAATTCAGCAATAGTTCTTTAGTGTCTTCTTACTTATTTTCTCATTTTTATTTTAAATCAATAATGTTATAGAAAGGGTGAAAATGAAGGCACAACATACCCAAATCTAAGGGACTCCTTGAAAGCAGTGCTATTAGGAAAGTTCATAGCTTAAGTGCATCCATAAAGAAAGTAGAAAATTCTCATATTAGCGATTTAAAAGTACACACGAAAACTCTGGTAGAAGAAAGAGGAAGAGGAAGAGGAGGAGGAGAAAAGAAGAAAAAGAAGCAGCAGTGGAAACCGAAGTGGAAGAGGAAGAGGAAGAGAGAGAAGGAGGAGGAGAAAGAGAAAATAACAAGGAGAAGCAGCAGCAGGAACAAGATCAACAAAAGAGTAAGAAATATTCAAATTCAGGTCTCAAATCTATCAGTTAGAAAGAAAGAAAACATTTTAAAGAATCAAAGAAACCAGGAATTGGTTCTTTAGGAAAATCAACAAGACAGATAAATCCTTAGCCAAACTAACTAACGACAGAGAGATGGTAATGAAAGTAAGATATAAATGACACTAAGGAAGTTCAAAGAATCATTAGATCTTCAAAAACTTTTTTTTACAAAATTGGAAAATCTTAATAAAATGGATGACTTTTTAGAAAGATACCTACCACTTACCAAAGTTAAAACAAGATCAGGTAAACTATCTCAAAAGCTTCATAAACCCTAAGGAAATAGAAGCAGTCACTAAAATTCCACCATTCTCCTTCCCAAAAAATATTCACAAACAAAATTCAGGAACATATCAAAGACATCTTCTATCAAAATCAAGTAGGTTTCATCCCAGGGTTGCAGGAATGGTTCAATATAAGAAAATCCTTAAACAAACTGAAAGAAAAAAAGCCATTGATAAAATCCAACCTCCCTTCATGTTAAAAATATTAGCAAAATCAGGGATACAGGGGACATACCTAAAAATAATCATAGCAGTATACAGCAAATCAGTGGCCAACATGAAACTAAATGGAGAAAAACTTAAAGAATCCCACTAAAATGAGGGACAAGAAAAGGCTATCTACTCTGTCTCTATTGAATATAGTACTTGAAGTTCTAGCCAGAACAACCAAAAACTAAAGGGGATCAATGAGATAACATTGAAAGGGAGAAGTCAAAGTATTGCTATTTGTGAATGATATGTTCATATATATAAGTGACCCCCAAAATTCAACCAGAGAATTCCTACTTCTGATAAAAACCTTCAGCAAAATGTCTGGATACAAAATTAACCCAAAGAAATCCTCAACTCCTCTTTACACAAATGATAAATATGCCAAGAAATAAATTAGGGAAACATCTCTCCTTATAATAGCCATGTATAATAATAAAAAAAATAACTTGGTGTACCTCTTACCAAGCAAGTGAAGGATCTATATGACAAGAACCTCAAGTCCCAGAAGAAAGAATTTGGAAAAGATACCAGATGACAGAAGTTATCTCATGCTTATATATAGGTAGAATTTGCATAGTGACCATGGCCATCTTAGCAAAAATAATCAACAGATTCAATGCAATCCTTGTAAAAATTCCAACACAATTATTTATAGATCTTGAAAGAGCAATTCTCAACTTCATACACAAAATGAAAACTAAGGATAGCTAAAACCATCTTGAACAATAAAAGAACTTTGAGAGGAATCACCATTCCTGACCTCAAGCTGTAGTGCAGAGTAACAGACAAAAACTGCATGTTTTTGGTACAGAAGCAAAAACATTGATGAATGGAATTGAGTCGAAGACCCAGGAATAAACCCACACACAAACAGCAGCTTGTTTTTTGACAAAGAAGCCAAAACCATATAATGGAGAAATGATAGCATCTTCAACAAATAGTGCTGAACTATCTGGATGTCTACATGTAGAATGAAAATAGAACCATGCTTATAACCCTGCTCAAAACTCCACTCCAAGTGGATCAAGGACCTCAACATAAAATTGGATATAATAAATCTCATAGAAGAGACCATGGTAAATATCGTTAAGCACATTGGAACAGGAGACAAATTCCTGAATAGAATACCAAATGGCTCAGGCTCTAAGCTCAACATTTGATAAATGGGACCTCATGAAAATGAAAAGCTTCTATAAAGCAAGCTACACTGTTATTAGGACAATGTGACAGTGCACATATTAGGAAAGGATCTTCAACAACTCTACATCTGACAGAGGGCTATTATCCAAATTATATAAAGAACTCAAGAAGTTAGACTTTATATAACAAAATAAACCAATTGAAATATAAGGTACAGAGCTATACAAGAGAATTCTCAACGGAGGGATCTTAAATGGCTGAGAAGCATTTAGAAAATGTTCAAAGTCCTTAGTCATCAGGGAAGAGGAAATCAGATCATCTCTGAGTTCCATTTAACAACCATCAGAATG
Source organism: Mastomys coucha (assembly GCF_008632895.1). Lineage (NCBI taxonomy): Eukaryota > Metazoa > Chordata > Mammalia > Rodentia > Muridae > Mastomys > Mastomys coucha. The sequence goes on along the minus strand of NW_022196896.1, from coordinate 78,821,067 downwards.
GCTAAGATCTAAAACTCAACACAACACTTGCTGGGGAATGTATAGTTCTAGGGAAACACTCCTCCATTGCTGTTGGGAATACAAACTTGTACAACCAGTTTGGAAATCAATTTGGCATTTTGTTGTTATTGGTTTTGTTGTTTTCTAGAAAACTGGGAATAATTCTACCTTAAGATATAGATATTCCACCCTTGGGAATATACCTAAACATCTCACAAAGACACTTGTTCAACTATGCTCATAGCAGCTTTATTTTTAATTGCCAGAAACTGGAAACAATCTAGATGCCCCTCCACTGAAGAACGAATAAAGAAACTGTGGTACATCTCCACAATGGAATACTAACTAGCTGTTAAAAATCAAGATATCTTGAATTTTGCAGGCAAATGGATTGAATTTGAGAATATCATCCTGAGCGAGGTAACGCAGTCCCAATAGGGCATACATGATATGTACTCACTTGTAAGTGGATATTAGCCATAAGATGCAGGTACCATATTGGTCTCCACAGACCCAAAGAAGCTAAACAAGAAGGAACACCCAAGGGAGGAAGAATGATGCTCACTTAGAAGGGGGAATAAAATAGTCATAAGAAGCAGATGGAGGAAGAAAACTGGGAAGGAAGGAGGATGTAGAGGGTAATTAGGGATTCAGGATCAGGTATGGGGAAGGAGAAGAGAGATAGCTATGAACATGAATGGAAATCTGCAGCTGATATTGGTGAGGAGGTAGGGGGTATCTCAAGGACAAATCAGAAACCTGGGATAAGGGAGGCACCAAAGAATAAATGAGGATGACCTTAGTTGTAACTCACTTCATTGGAGATATGGAACCTGAAGAGGCTACTTCCTGTATCTAGACAGGAACTACAGTAGAGTGAAACCACACACTAAACTTTCAACCCCAAAATTATCCTGTCTGTAAGAAATGCAAACACAGGAGTGAAGCATATTAGATTTGTGAGTAATTTATTGACTATATTTACATCAATGCTCATAAAAGAAATCGGTCTGAATTCTTTCTTTGTTGTGTCTTTGTGTGGTTTAGGTGTCTACTTTTATTTCATTAGGTGTTAAAATGTTCTTTAAATAGTTTAACTGATCTTGACAACTTTGTTAAGTGATATCTGTCTAGAAAATTGTCCATTTCATGATATTTTTCAATTTTGTGGATTACACGCTTTTGAAGGAAGACCAAATGATTCTTTGAATTTTCTCAGTGTCTGTTGTGTTTCCCTTTTCATTTCGTATTATGTTTATTTGGATACAGCCTGTCTTCTGGTTAGTTTGACTAAAAATTTGTCTATCTTGTTGATTTTTATCAAAGAACCAGCTATTGATTTCATTGATCTTTTGTATTGTTTTTCTACAACTATTTCCTACCTTCCACTTCTCTTTGGTTTTCTTGATCCTCCTCCTTCTTCTCCTCCTTTTCCTCCTCCCCCTCCTCCACTTCTTCTTCTCTGTCTTCATCTTCATCTACATTCCTAGAGCTTTCTGGTATACTTTTAGATTGTGGGTATGAGAATTTTCTACTTTCTTTATGGAGCTACTTAGTGTTATGAACTATCTTACCACTGCTTTCATGGTGTCCTATAAATTTTAGTATTTTGTGCCTTCATTTTCACTGAATTCTAAAAAGTCTTTAATTTCTTCCCTGACCCAGAAATCAATGAGTAGAGAGCTATTCAGTCTCCATGAGTGAATAGGCTTTCTGGTGTTTCTGTTGTTGTTGAAGTCTAGCTTTAACCAATGCTAGCCTGGTAAGATACAAAGACTTTTTATTTTTGTATTTTCTTGTATCTGTTGAGGATTCCATCATGATTGAGAATATTTTCAGTGTTGAAGGATACATGAGGTGCTAAGAAGATGGTATATTATTTCTATTTGCTTTACCTGTTTTGTTGTATTTTCCTGTATTTCCTAAAGGGATTTATTCATTTCCTCTTTAAAAGCCTCTGTCATCTTTATAGAATTACTTTAAATCAAGTAATCCCCCCCCAAACAAAACACTTTCAAAAATTCAAAAATGAAAATCAAAACAATCAAAAGACAACACAAATATAATAATACCTAAACAAATCAAAAGGAAAAATTGCACAAAAGTACCACTGACTTAACCTTGTGTTAGCCAACTACTCCTGGGCTTGGAACCTGCCATAAAGAATAGTTGATACAATAGTGAATCCCTATTGGAAAAAAACTAATCTTCCCTTTGTCGGTGGCTATCAATTGCAGATACTTTCTTGATTTGGGGTGGGACTCTATCTAATTTCCCCTTTCCATGCTCGGTTCTTTGCTGGCTTGAACCTGTAGAGATCTTAATTCATCCTGCCATAGTGTCTTTAAGTTTACTAAATCCTTTTCTATCTGGAAGACACTTGCCTTGGAGTTATCCCCATGGCTCTTAAAATCTTTCTGACTCCTCCTGGATCCCTGAGGCCTTAGGGGAGGGATTTGATGAAGACATTCCTTTTCAGACTGAGTGCTGCAACCAACCAGTGTCTTTCACTTTACACATTATTGAGCTGCCCTGCTCAATGTTAATTCCCATATACCATGAGAAGAAGCTTCTCTGATGTAGATTAAGTGGGCACTGATGCTTATGCTATTTTCTTTAACAGAATAATAGGAACAACTTTTTCTTTAGACCCATAATATTCAGAGCCAATCTAGTTTCATGTACTTGGCAACTTTAGAAGTGTCATGTCTGGGTTCCATTTCAAAGTGTGGGCTCCAAGTCCAGTGAAAAAGTTGTTGATTACTTCTTATAATATTTGTGTTTCTGAAGAAAGAAAACGAAGACAATCTCAGATGATAGAAAAATCTCCCATACTCATGGATTAGCAGGATTAATATAGTAAAAATGGCCATCTTACCAAAGGCAATCTACAGATTCAATG
>NW_022196896.1:78817339-78817725 GCF_008632895.1 Mastomys coucha | reverse complement strand
GTTTCCCCTCCAAAAAACAAAAAAACAAACAAAAACAAACCCCTGTTGCCTCCCCCCTCCCCATGCATTTTCAACAGATGGTGCTGGCTCAATTGGCGGTTAGCATGTAGAAAAATGCAAATCATTCATTCCTATCTCCTTGTACAAAGCTCAAGTCCAAGTGAATCAGGGACCTCCACATCAAACCAGATACATTGAAACTAATAGAACAGAAAGTGGGGAAGAACCCCGAGCAAATAATCACAGGGGAAAATTTCCTAAAGAAAACACCACTAGCTTATGCTCTAAGATCAAGAATTGACAAATGGGACCTCATAAAGTTGCAAAGCTCATGTAAGGCAAAAGACACTGTCAACAGGACAAAATGGCAACCAACAAATTGAGAA
>NW_022196896.1:78816919-78817329 GCF_008632895.1 Mastomys coucha | reverse complement strand
TTCTTAGGGAAATGGATGTATCTGGAGAATTTCATCCTGAGTGAGGTAACACAATCATTTTTCTTAACAGTCAAATAATATTACCTTGTGTGAGTGTACCATATTTTCATTATGCATTCATCAGTTGATAGCCATCTATACTCTTTCCAATTTTGATTATAAACAAAGCATCAATTAACATGGGACTGCAAGTAACTGTAGTATAAAGGAAAATTTTGAGGTATATCAATTCCCAACTTACTATGCAACTGCTACACTGATTTCCATAGTGACTAAATGTTGAGTAGAATAGGAGGCACAGAGAATGGTGGTTATGATTTGAGATGTTATAGCTAATGCTGGGCAGTGGTGGCACATGCCTTTAATCCCAGCACTTGGCAGGCAGAGGCAGGTGGATTTCTGAGTTTGAG
>NW_022196896.1:78738620-78816622 GCF_008632895.1 Mastomys coucha | reverse complement strand
AAAGAAAGAAAGAAAAGAAAAGAAAAAAGAAAAAGAAAGGAAAAAGAAAAAGAAGAAAAAAGTCATAGCTAACCATCAGTGAGAAACCTTCATCAATATGAGCACAAATCCTAATTGTTCTCCAAAAGTTCCACCAACAGGAGGTTAAGTAATCAAACACATGATCTTATGGAGGCTACTCTCAAGGAATCCAAGTTCTCACTGAAACCAAGCTAATTTTTAAGAAAGAAAGAGAGAGACAGAGACAGAGAGACAAACAGAGACAGAGAGACAGAGACAGACACACAGAAAGACAGAGAGAAAGAGAGACTATAGAGAAATATGAAAATACCTTGTCTTTATATAGTGAAAAGGTAGTGGATAATAAGTACTGATATGCCCAATAATTTTTATTTAAAATTCTTATTGTTCACTTCTGTCTTGCTTTACATACACCTATATTTATTTATGTTTTTGGTAATCCATTCACAATAACTGATTTCCATTGCCAGACCTTGTAGTTCTTTTACTTTGTTACTACATATTCTGTTGTCTGTTATGAGATTTGAAATTATATGTGCATATATATTTGTTATATAATATAGGAATATTTTCTTTTAAACCTCTAGTCTCTGCTTTCAAATTAGGAGAAGGATATTTAGAAACGCTGAAACTATATAATATATCTTTGTTTCTCCATCTTTTCTCTTCCGCCTCTAATTTTTTTTTCTAAGAATGTTTCAGTTTATCCATACAAAATGCCAGGTAGATGCCAGTACGTAAAGACTGATCAAGACTGCAAAGTATTTCTATGACTGGCAGAAATCTTACTTTCCTCTTACACTTGGGGAAATTGCTCAGCAAGTGACACTAACACAATGAAAGCATCTTTAACAGAAATTGTATAAAAATTGACTCTGAAAGTTGCCTGTGTTTTTGACCCTTTGTGTTCATGTAATTTTGAGACATTTTGGCTTTGTCTATAGGACATGGAACATATTTCCCTGATTCTTTGAAAATCCAACAAAAATAAAATTTTCCTCAATATGGAGTTTGTAATACCCTACATTCATTTCAAAATTCTAGAGACTTTTGTAATTTTTGTTAGTTTTTTATACCCATACTATCCTCCTTTGCCTCAATAATTTTCTTTTTATTTTTCAATGTGCATGTGGTATAATTTATTCCCTCTATAGTTATTCATAATTCATTAATGTATCCATGCCTCATTAATGATAGAATTTATGTGTATAATCTTTGTAGTGATCATGTACTTAGAAGGATATATTATCATGGACACATAGAATCCAGAATGGCAAAAAGGAATGAAATGCTCAGTTATAAGGCTGAAGGACCTACACAGGAGCAACATAACATATCGTTCTGCTCCTTATTTTGAAGATTGTTACTACTATAGCGTTTTCAAATCCAAGTTACACTACTAAATAAATCTATTTGGATGAAATTTTATTGTAGTTCAATAAAACCATTTAAGTATTTCTTCTTTCTACAGTTTTCTGTTTTTTTGACTATCACAGTTTATTTGATTTTAAGTGTAGCAATTAGTCACAAATAGTTTTTTTCTAGTTATATCAATCTTTGAAATGTTGAATTCACTATTAAATGTTGATGGAATACAAAAGAAAGAGTCTCTATCGATGTGCTTGGAACCCAAGAGGAAAGTTATGATCTCCTTTGCATTCAAGTTTTGAGATGAATTCATCCAGTTCTGTTGCAGGGTAGTAATAGTAGTAGTAGTAGAGGGTGACCTGGGTAGTAGAAGTAAGCAGTATGCATCTTTCCCAGATATTTGTGCAAAATTGATATGCATATGCAATTCTTAAGAAGTTTTTGGAATTTGTTGCCACAAATAAAGTGGTTCATGAATGAAATACAGTAGAGACTTATAGTCTCAGATCAGGATTTGATAAAACTACTTCACTCTTCTGCAAATATCCTTAGGAAATGTCAAATAATTATCCTCATTGTTCCTTCAGAAGCAGTTGTGCATATTCCTTACTAGAGCTTCAAGCCAAATGCAAACACTAAGAAATTTAATCTAAATATTCTAAGCTATTTAAAGTGCAACTGTGTATCTTTGTTGATATTTCAACTTGTTAAGCTTAGACTTTTCCAAAGTTAAAGTAATCAATTACTTATTTCCTCTTTCTCTATGCACATACTTGAACCAAATAATAACCTTTGTGTTGGAGTGAAAGATTAAGCACTCATTTAATTTAGCTTAGGTTCTGTTTGTTTTCAATTAAGAAGGGAAAATCCTTTTAGGTACTATAGGTTATTTATATTTGTTTTGTTCCAGTTTCAAAACCAAATAGAGGTTGGTTTTTTTTGTTTGTTTATTTCTGCTCATTACTGTTTTGAAAAGAAATTGCAAATAAATTGTTGAAATAAAAATAATTTAAGAAGTAACAAATTAAATTAGATTATTTATTTGTACCCTAATTGTAACCTCACATTCGTCACAATAAAAATGTAACTTTTTAAAACATTGTAGGAGATTATATTTTTTAAATTTATTTATTAGGCATAAATCTTCATCAAGTTGCACATTTATCTGTAAGTCAGAGAAAAAAAATTTACAACTTTGGTGATAACCTGACTGCACTTGACATATATAGCCATTCTGTGTGTAACCTTTTCAAATTGCATCAGGGACAATATTATTTTGAATATGTGTGCATGACAAAATATTATTCCCTGATAATATTAGCAAATTAATCCCTAGAACTTTTCCAATAAGTTATTTTGCATGATAAAAGAAACTCTGTATATGTGAATTAGCTCAGAGGTCCTGAAACTGAGACTGTTCTAGATTTTTCCAGACTGACTCATTCTATCACATGATCCCAAGACAGCAGAGGAAGCATTCTAGCTGATCTGACAAAAAAGCAGACATGACTAAGAGCTGTCAAAAGGAAATTCAACTCTATGAGCTTTAGAGACGAGATGGAAGAAAGGGACAAAACAGCTGCTAATTCATAGTAACAAAACAAGGCAAAGGAGGTGAATTGTAGGGGTTCACACACACCCTGATTTTAAGTGTATCATCTTAGTGAGACTTCTGACGTCCATATATATATATATGTATGTTCCATATAGTATATATATATATATATATATATATATATATATATATATATACACACACACACACACATATATATATGGACATATACATATGACTAGGTGTTAAGGAATATTCAATTCTAGGAGTTTTAGAGACTAGATATATATTGCTATGGTTCCTTTGATTTGTAATTTGTTATAGCAGCAATAGGAACTCATGCAGTACATCATATTTCTAATAGAAATAATACATTAACTATTTATGAATTAGCATAGAAACTCATTATACAGAGTAATAAAAGCTGAATTGTATTGTGTTTTGCATATCATAAACACTGTTCTGTTACTTTGGGAAAAGAATTTACAGAATCCTAATCTACCCATATTGCTCCATGGAGTTGGTTTTACTGGTTTTGGCAGAAATTGTTGAAGTTGAGAAACATACATACATTGTGAAATGAAAATTTCCATTGAAAGTTCATGATCAGAGCCACCACTGCTCCTTATCTGATAAATTGCACTTTTCCAGGTGGAAAATTTAAAACCAGTTATAAACATTATTTTTTTTCTTTTTTTTTAATTAGATATTTTCTTTATTTACATATCATATGATTTCTTCTTTCCCAGTTTCCCCTAAAAAAAAAAAAAACAAAACAAAAAAACTAAACAAGAACAAACTCCTGTTGCCTCCCCTCTCCCTGCTTGCAACCCCACCCTCTCCCATCTCTGATAAGTGGTTATTAGCCCAGAAGTTTGGAATACAGGAAGAACAACCCACCAACCACAAGGAACTCAAGAAGAAGGAAGACCAAAGGTAGACATTTCATTCCTTCTTAAAAGGGGGAACCAAGTACCCATGGAAGGAGTTGCAGAGATTAACTATGGAGCAGAGACTGAAGGAAAGACAAGCCAGCCTAAATATAGTTAGTTATCTCCTGAGAGGCTCTGACAGTACCTGACTAATACAGATGTAGAGGCTCACAGCCATCCATTAAACATTATTTCTTTATGTTTAGAGAAACCACTAATTACATTGAAAAAGTGCCACTTTTACTCAAAAATTTATCTTTCTCTACAATTATGTAAATATGAAAAAATAGTGTTTCTGAATAATTTTTGCAGACTATAACTTTTCATAAACTTGAGTCTAATAGTTGTTGCAGAATTAACACTCATAAGAAAATTGATAGTAAAATGAATAAAGTTTTGATTGGTCTTAATTTTTAAATTAAATAATAAAGTAAATTATGCAAAATATTTATAGAAAAAAGATTTTAGTTTAGCTTAAACATGTACATGAGACTCTAAAATTAATAAATTAATACAAATTATTCAAAATTAAGCCTAGATATTTACATTCTCATGCAACAATGTTTTTAAAATTTATTTTTGTACTAGGGAGGCAATTCAAAATTGGACTTTAAAACACTTTCTCATTTTGTATAAACCAAAGTTAATTAATATTTAATTTTTCAGTTATGTTAGAAAAATAGGTTTAAAAATGTATAGAAAATATATGCCCATGAAACTAGACATATACTTTTGTTAAAGCAACTACATATATGTGAATATCAATTTCAATATAGAGCTTATACTTACAAAAGCCATAATGTATACATTTTCCTTTCCTAAATTACTGTTATCAACCTTCAGTGATTGTATGTAATTTATAAAGTGTAAGTAATTTTGCTACACTTTTAAAAGCTCAATATGGGGGTTACATTATTAAGGGTTCTCCAGAATAAGACAATTTACAAAATAAATCTCTCTATATAATTAGAAAAGGGATTTCTTAAAATGACAAGATGTTTCTTTTCTTTTTTTTTCTCTTTTCCTTTCTCTCTTATACTGTTTTCTGCTGTTTTTCTTTTCTTGAATATTTTTTGTATTTCCACTTCAAATGTTACCCACCTTCCTGGTTTGCCCTCCGGAAATCTATCCCATCTTCCTTCCCCATTCTATTAGGGGTGTTCACCAACCCACTCCTGCCTCCTCAGCCTGGCTTTCCCCTACACTGGCACATCAAGCCTTCATGGGACCATGAAGGGCTTCTCCTTCTATTGATGCCCCCCAAAGTCATCCTCTGGTACATATGCAACTGGAGCTATGGGTCCCTCCATGTATACTCTTTGGTTGGTGGTTTAGTCCCTGGGAGCTCTGGGTGATCTGGTAGGGTGATATTGTTGTTCTTCCTATGGGGTAGAAAACTCCTTCAGCTCCTCAGTCCTTTCTCTAATTCCCTCCTTGGAGACCCCATGCTCAGTCCAATGGTTGGCTGAGAGCATCTGCCTCTGTATTTGTCAGGCTCTGGCAAAGACTCTCAGGAGACAACTATATCAGGATCTTGTCCGCAAGCACTTGTTGGCATTCACAATAGTGTCTGGGTTTGGTGACTGTATATGGGATGGATCTCCAGGTGAAGCAGTCTCCAGATGGCCTTTCCTTCAGGCTCTGCTTCATATTTTGTCTCTGTATTTTCAAATATGAGTATTTTGGACCCTCTTCTAAGAAAGACTGAATCATCCACACTTTGGTCTTCCTTCTTGAGCTTCATGTGGTCTGTGAATTGTATCTTGGACATTCTGTACTTTTGGGCTATTATTCACTCATTAGTGAGTTCATACCTTATGTGTTCTTTTTGTGATTGGGGTACCTCACTCAGAGTGATATTTTCTAGTTCCACCCATTTCTTCTAATGTAACACTGGGTGTTATGAACAGAAATTCCAAGAATTCAGTAGTTGTTCAGTTCCCAAAGCTAGATGTCTCAGTTGGTCTTCAGTATACATTGGAATCTTGAAGCCTCAAATACCAGTGAAACAAAGGATTGCCCTACCAAATAGGCAGCACACTCCAGCTGATATGAGGACCCCAACATTTATACAGCAGAGGACTGCTGAGTCTATGTTCAATCAGAGATGATGCACTTAACCCTTGAGAGACTGGAGACCCCAGGGAGTTTAGAGGTCAGGTGGGGTGGCGGTGGGGGATAAGCCACATCCTCATGGAGACATAGTGTCGAGGAGAAGGTATGGAATGTAGAAAAGTAGGAGGGTAGACAGGGGAGGGGAATAAAATCTGGAGTGTAAAAAAAAAATAATAATTTTAAGAAAAGAACAACCATGTGAGGGACAGACAGAGAGACAGAGAGAGACAGAGAGACAGAGTGAGACAGAGAGGGGGGTTGGGAGGGAGGCATAGGTTGCCAGAAGTGGGAAGTTTAATCTTCCCACTTAAACAGTTCAGGCTAAAACAGTTGGGATTTCACAGTAGTGTATCATCCCACTTCAGATGACTTAAGAAAAATATCAGGTGTTTTCAGACAATTGGGTTTTAGATGCCAAATGTGGTCAAATTGATAAATAAGAACTTCTATTAAAGCTGACAAGCCTATGCAAAGTCCCTTTTACATTTGTTATTGAGAACTATTTTGATACTAGTACCTTTGATTGGAGTTCACTTTTTTTTTTTTTCTGTTCCAACTACTTACTCTGTTTATTTGGATGGTGATAGAAAAATGGCAGATATCTTAGAGACTAGGGCACCATCTTATGATCTGTGAGAATTTTACCTACACATCTATTAGACTGGGTGGTATTTAGACTTATACTTTAGGAATTGCATTCTCTTATCCTTTGTTTGTTTGTTTGTTTGTTTAAATTTTCACTTGCTTATTATTATTGGGTGTGTGGGCATAATGCATGGAGGGAAAGACAAACTGAACAAATGGAAAACAGCACAACTTTGTGGAATCAGTTTTCTCTGTTCACATTTACATGATTGCAGGGCTTAAATGAAGACATTGGGTTCCCAAGGCAAGCATGATACTCTATTGCCATGTTTGAAAGTTTTATATGAACTCTTTGAGCATCTGCCACTGTCCCTATTTCCTAAAACCTTGCTGACCTCATAATATTGTTTCATCAACCAGAAAGTAGGAGAGCTAAAGCCAGGTATGGAATCAGATCAAACCCATTTGAAAACTTTCTTTCTTGGAAGAGTTCAAATAGGTAAGGACTCCATAATTTGGATGGAACATATTGGGAAACTGCAGGTCTAACTCCATAAGCTGTCTCCATTTGGAATATCTTAATGATATTAAAAAATGAAAAGTGTTTCTTAGAACAGTTTAACTGTTTGTTGTTGTTGTTGTTATTTTTACTGTTTTTTGGGTATTTATCTATTTATTCATTCACTTTACATTCCTATATCAGGTGCCCCTCTCCTCCTAGTACCCCCTCAGGTGAAACCTCCTCATATTCTTCTTTTCCCTTCTCTTTTGAGAAGGGGAAACCTCCTTCATGGTGTCACCACCTTCTCCAGACTCCCACTCACAGTTCTACACTCAGTCTCCTGCACTTCAGGTCTCTGAAGGACTAGGCAGACCCTCTCTCACTTGGGAGAACAGGATCCAGGCAGGCAGGCAGGAAACTGATTTAGGAACAGCTCCAATATTTGTTGTTGGGGACTTAGCTGCTCATCTATTACATAAGTGCAGGGGCCTAGATCCTAAACTAGCTCTTTAGTTGGAGGGTCAGACTTGGGGAGGTCCCAAGATTCCAGGTTATTGTCTTTATTGTTTTTGTTTGTTTGTTTGTTTGTTTTTGTTTTGTCTTGTTTTGTTTTTGGTATTTTTTTATTGTTTTTTTATCTGTTGTTCTTCCTGTGGTGTCCATGCCCTCTTCTGGTCCCTCAATTCTTCCCCCAACTCTTCCATATGGCTTCTCTAACTCTTCCATAATAGTATCATTAATAGTGTCAGGGAATATTTCTTGCTCATGGGAAAGGCCTTAGGTATAGTCTTTTTAAAAATTATATAAAGAGTAAAAATACCTGACATATCTTTGAATTGGAATTTGTGATGTTTGGAGATCTTTTGGGAAAAAAAGAAAATAGAGAGAAATGTGATGAGTTTGTATTAATAACTTTGATAACATTTTAAATAATGCTCACATCAAAATGTTCATATTCTATTTTTTTTAATAAGCAGAACTTCTGTTGGTTTTGTAAGCATATCATGGCCTACATCGAGTTTATTTTTATTTTTAGAACAAAACACAAGTTAAAGAAAGACAAATAAACACATAGACCTTTGAACTGAAGCAAGAATCTATAAAGGAAAAGCTTCTAAATTTCAGTTAGTACAAAGATACTAAGTTGTAGGAAGGAGGCAAGTGTTAATTCAAGAAAATAATTATTTTCTCTGATAGGAGAATCATTTTTAAAAACTTACTGTGTTTTCTTCCATTAAAAAAATCTTACTACAAATATGAAGATTTTAAAAATCATCTTAGATTTTTTTCTCCAGTGACTGTCTAAGGTGGGACCAGCCAGGAGCACACAGGCTGCAGAAGCAGCAGAGCAGCTGGGACAGGGTCCATCTTGCAGTTGTTTTGCAGCCCTCTGTGGACAGGTCTTGACAGTAGAGAGCTGGCCTCCAAGGACTATTGAAATAGGCACACAGACCCACAGGAGAAAAAAAATGCAACCAGAAACAGCAAGAATATCTAACACTAGAGATTACCAGATGGCAAAAGGCAAATGCAAGAAACTTACCGACAGAAACCAAGACTACTTGGCATCATCACAACCCAGGACTCCAACCACAGCAAGTCCTGGATACCCAAACACACAGGAAAAGCAACATTCAGACTTAAAATCATATCTTATGATGCTGATAGAGGATTTCTAGAAGGACATAAATAATTCCCTAAAAAAATATAGGAAAACACAGATAAACAGGTACAAGCCCTTAAAGAGGAAACATTAAAATCCTTTAAAGAATTACAGGAGAACACAGGTAAACAGGTATAAGCCCTTAAAGAAGAAACACAAAAATCCCTTAAAGAATTCTGTGAAAATACAAATAGGTGAAGGAATTGACCTTTAGTGCTTGGAAGTAGAAGCAATGAAGAATCACAAAGGGAGACAACACTGGAGATAGAAAATCTAGGAAAGAAGTCAGGAACCATAGAACAGAATAGAAAAGATAGAAGAGAGAATCTCAGGTGCAGAAGATACCATAGAAAACATTGGCATAACAATCAAAAGAATGCAAAATGCAAGAAGATCCTAACCCAAAATATGAAGGAAATCCAGGACACAATGAGAAGACCAAACCTAAGGATAATAGGTATAGAAGAGAGTGAAGATTTCCAACTTAAAGGGCCAGTAAATATCTTCAAGAAAATTATAGAAGAAAACTTTCCTAACCTAAAGAAAGAGATGCCCATGAACATACAAGAAGCCTACAGAACTCCAAGTAGTTTGGACTAGAAAAGAAATTCCTCCAGTCATATAATAATCAAAACACAAAATGAACAAAACAAAGAAAGAATATTAAAAGCAGTAAGGGAAAAAGGTCAAGTAACATATAAAGGCAGACCTATCAGAATTATACCACACTACTTGCCAGAGACCATGAAAGCCAGAAGATGTTGGGCTGGTATTATATAGACCCTAGGAGAAAATAAATGCAAGCCCAGGCTACTATACCCAGAAAAACTCTCAATTACCATAGATGGAGAAACCAATGTATTCCATGACAAAACAAAATTTATACAATATCTTTCCAAAAATCCAGCCCTTCAAAGGATAATAAATGGAAAACTGAAATAAAAGGAGGGAAACTACTCCCTTGAAAAAGCAAGTAAGTAATCTTTCAACAAAACTAAAAGAAGATAGCCAAATGAACAGAATTCCAATTCTAATAACAAAAATAACAGGAAGCAACAATTACTTTTCTTTAAATATCTTTTAAAATCAATGGACTCAATTCCACAATAAAAAGAAATAGACAAAGAGACTGGTTATGTAAACAGGACCCAATATTTTGCTGCATGTAGGAAACCCACCTCAGTGGCAAAGACAGACACTAACTCAGAGTAAAAGGCTGGAAAACAATTTTCCAAGCAAATGGTCCCAAGAACAAGCTAGAGAAGGCACTCTAATATTGAATAAAATCGACTTTCAAACTAAAGTGATCAGGAAAGTTAAGGAGGGACACTTCATACTCATCAAACATAAAATCTACCAAGAAGAACCCTCAATTCTGAACATCTATGATCCAAATGCCGGGATATCCATATTAATAAAAGAAATTTAATAAAGGTCAAAGCACAAATTGTACCCACTCTCTGTAATGAACAGATCATGGAAACATAAACTAAACGGAGACACAGTGAAACTAACAGAAGTTATAAAACAAATGGATTTAACAGATACCTATAGAACATTTCACCCTAAAACAAATGAATATACCTTCTTCTCAGCACCTCATGGAACTTTCGCCAAAACTGGTCATATAATTGGATATAAAACAAGCCTCAACAGATACACGAAGATTATAATAATCCCATGCATCCTATCAGATCACCATGGACTAAGGCTGGTCCTCAATAACAATATAAACAATAGAAAGCCCACATACATGTGGAAGCTGAACAACACTCTACTCAATGATAACTTGGCCAAGGAATAAAGAAAGAAAGAAATTAAAGACATTTTTGAGTTTAATGAAAATGAATCTACAATATACCTAATCTTATGGGACACAATGAAAGCAGTCCTAAGAAGAAAACTCATAGCTCAGAGTTTCTCCACAAAGAAACTGGAGAGAGCATACACTTGAAGATTGACAGAACATCAGAAAGCTCTAGAAGAAAAAGAAGCAAATTCACTCAAAAAAAGTAACTGGCAGGAAATAATCAAACTCAGGGCTGAAATCAAGTGGAAAAAAAAAGAACTATTCAAAGAATCAACCAAACCAACAGTTGGTTCTTGGTGAAAATCAATAAAATAGATAAACCCTTAGCCAGACTAACTAGAGGGCACAGTGACAGTATCCTAATTAACAAAATCAGAAATGAAAAGGGAGACATAACAACATAAACTGAGGAAATCCAAGAAAGTCATGAGATCCTACTGTAAAAGACTATACTCAAAAAACTGGAAAACCCAGATAAAATGGACATTTTTCTAGACAGACACCAAGTATCAAAGTTAAATCAAGATTTTATAAATGATATAAACCAACAAAACAAAAGCCTAGGGCCAGATGAGTTTTGTGCAGAGTTCTATCAGACCTTCTAAGAAGATATAATAACAGTACTCCTAAAACTATTCCACAAAGTAGAAACAGAGGGTACTCTACCCAATTCATTCTATGAAGCTCAAATTACTCTGATACATAAACCACACAAATACTCAACAAAGAAAGAGAACTTCAGACCAATTTCCATTATGAATATTGATGTAAAAATATTCAATAAAATTCTCGCAAACTTCTAGCTTCCTGCAGCCACACATACTAATGGGTTATATGGAATGGGAGTCAGGGCCTGAAAAAATTAATGTGGGAATGCAGGAAGGGGTTTGAAACAATGAAACCAACACATAGTGTGCTTTCAGTCAGCCATCATTAATGAATTCTCCTTGTTACAAGCAGGTAGGTAGGTAAAGCAAAACCCCTCCCCCAAGTTTGGCAGCAACTTGGCCCAATCAGCAGCTTCATTTTCAGGCTCTGGAAGTGGGATATCTGGCATAACAGGAACTTGGAGAGAGGCATGGCTATATGTGGCAAGGTGAGCTCTGATAGAACCAGCCCTCAGCTGTAGGCGGGTCACACAAACTGAATCCAAGAACACATCAAAACAACCATCCATCATGGTCAAGTAAGCATCATCACAGGGATGCAGGGATGGTTTAATATATGGAAATCTGTCAAAGTAACCCACTATATAAACAAACTCAAAGTAAAAAAAAAAATAGGATCATCTCATTAGATGCTGAGAAAACATTTGACAAAATCCAACACCCCATCATGATAAAAGTCTTGGAAAGATCAGGAATTCAAGGCCCATACCTAAACATAGTAAAAACAATATACAGAAAACTAGTAGGCAAAGTAAATAGAGAGAAATTTGAAACAATCCCACTAAAATCAGGGACTAGACAAGGCTGCCTATTCTCTTTCTATCTATTCAATATAGTACTTGAAGTTCTAGACAGAGCAATTAGGCAACAAAAGGAAATCAAAGGGATACAAATTGGAAAGGAAGAAGTAAATTATCACTATTTGCAGATGATATGATAACATACTTAAGTGACACTAAAAATTCCACCAGAGAACTCCTAAACAAACAAAAAAAACTTTATCAAAGTAGATGGATATGAAATTAATTCAAACAAATCAGTGACCTTCCTCTATACAATGGATAAACAGGCTGAGAAAGAAATTAGGGAAAAAAAATACCCAGCACTATAGTTACAAGTAATGTAAAGTACAAATAATGAAGAAAGAAATAGAAGATCTCAAAGATGGAAAGACTCCCATGCTCAGAGAGAGGCAGAATTAATGTAGTAAAAATGGATATCTTGCTGAAAACAATCTACAAATTCAATACAATTCCCATCAAAATTCCAACTTAATTCTTCACAGAGTAAGAAAGAGCAATTTGCAAATTCAGCTAGAATAATAAAAAACCTAGGATACCGTAAACTATTCTCAACAATAAAAGAAACTCTGGTGGAATCACCATCCCTAACCTCAAGCTGTACTATAGAGCAATAGTGATAAAAACTGCATGGTATTGGCACAGTGACAGGCAGGTAGATCAATAGAATAGAATTGAAGACCCAGAAATGAACCCACACACCTATGGTCACTTGATCTTTGACAAAGGAACTAAAATCATACAGTGGAAAAAAGAGCATTTTTCAACAGTTGGTGCTCTAGAGGAATACAAATCGATCCATTCTTATCTCCCTGTACAAAGCTCAAGTCCAAGTGGATCAAGGACCTCCACATAAAACAAGATACACTGAAACTAATACAAAAGAAAGTGGTAAAGAGCCTTGAACACATGGGCTCAGGGGAAATTTTCCCAAACAGAACACTAATAGCTTCTGCTCTAAGATCAAGAATTGACAAATGGGACCTCATAAAATTGCTAAGCTTCTGTAAGGCAATGGACACTGTCAATAGGTCAAAATGGCAACCAACAGATTGGGAAAAGATCATTACCAATCTTACATCCAATAGAGGGCTAATATCCAATATATACAAGGATCTCAAGAAGTTAGACTCCAGAAAACCAAATAACCCTATTAAATATGGGGTACAGAGGTAAACAAAGAGTTCTCAACTGAGGAATTCTGAATGGCTGAGAAGAAATTAAAGAAATGTTCAACATCCTTATTCATCAGGGAAATGCAAATCAAAACAACTCTGATATTCAACCTCACACCAGTCAGAATGGCTAAGATCAAAATCTCAGGTGACAGCAGATGATGGCAAAGTTGTGGAGAAAGAGGAACACTCCTTCATTGCTGGTGGGTTTGCAAGCTTGTACAACTACTCTGGAAATCAGTTTGGTGGTTCCTCAGATAATTGGACATAGTACTACCAGAGGACCCAGCTATACCATTCCTGGGCATATACCCAGAAGATGCTCCAACATGTAATAAGGACAAATGCTCCACTATGTTCATAGCAGCCTTATTTATAATAGCCAGAAACTGAAAACAACCCAGATGTCCCTCAACAGAAGAATGGATACAGAAAATGTGGTACATTTACACAATGGAGTACTACTCAGCTATGAAAAACAATGAATTTTTGAAATATTTAGGCAAGTGGATGGATTTGTAGGATATCTTCCTAAGTGAGGTAAACCAATCAATCACAAAAGAATGCATATGGTATGCACTCACTGATAAGTGGATCTTAGCCCAGAAGCTTGGAATACCCAAGATACAATCTATAAACCACATGAAACTCAAGAAGAAGGAAGACCAAAGTGTGGATATTTTGATCATTCTTAGATGAAGGAACAAAATACGTATGGAAGGAGTAACATCCATCCTGTATACAATCACCAAACCCAGCCACTATTGTGAATGCCAACAAGTGCTTGCTGACAGGAGCCTGATATAGCTGTCTCCTGAGAGGCTTTGACAGTGCCTGGCAAACACAGAAGTGGATCCTCACAGTCATCCATTAGATTGAGCACAGGTTCCCCAATGAAGGAGCAAGAGAAAGGACCAAAGAGCTGAAGGGGTTTGCAGCCACATAGGATGAATAACAATATGAAGTAACCAATACCCCCAGAGCACCCAGGGACTAAATCAGCAACCAAAGATTATACATGGTGGGACTTATGGCTACAGCTGCACATGTAGCAGAATATGGCCTAGTTTGTCATCAATGTGAGAAGAGACCCTTGGTCTTGTGAAGCTCTATGCCCCAGTGTAAGGGAATGCTAGGCCCAGGAAGTGGGAGAGGGTGAGTTCATGAGCAGGGGGAGGGGGAGGGAATAGGGGGTATTTTGGAGGGGAAATCAGGAAACAGGTGAACATTTGAAATGCAAATAAAGAAAATATCTAATATTAATAATAAATAAGAACCTCCCCTACAACTTGGGAGCACATAAAAGAAAATGTTTAACCATTTTAAATACACTCATGAAATATTATCCATGGTTTTCTCTGAAGGTTCACAGCTTCTTATGTTTTAATTATGCCTAATTATCTGAAAGTGAGTGTGAGTATAGGTCATCGCAAAAGAGCTTTAAAGAGGGGGAGATCAAAGCCAAGGGGATGAATAGGATAACAGGAAAAGTAAAAAAAAAAAGTCACCTTAAAATTTTAGAAGGATATAAGTATATACTATAATAAAAAAGAAAAAGGAATATAATTTGGTAGGAACAAGAACTCTATAGCAAGAAGTCCTGCTAAAAAGGTGGGGTAATGACATAATAAATTGGTGAATTAATCACTTTATTTTAAATTTATTTGATGATGATCATATTGAGATATGAGAAGCTGAGAAACTTTATTATGCTTACTAAGTTAATTGAAGTTGCAGCTTTATTCTATACTCAGCCCATTTATCTTCAGTTTCGATACCCACAATGTTGTCTTAGTTTTCTTCCAGATGTGCTTACAATAGGACTGTAGCAGCAAGCACACAGAAAAATTGAATAAAGAGAAAATGAATGACACAGGCATGAGAATGGACTATCACACAAACATGATTAATGAGGCTTGGTGGAGCACTAGGTGGTATGGACTGGAATATATAAAATTGTTCCAAATAATAAAAAAATTGAAGTGGTGAATTAGGATAAAAATAAAATTTGGGAAGTAATTTTCAAACAGATAATATACATTTAACTTTCCTTTTGTTGAGAATAGATTGGGACCAGTTTTCTGGATCACAACAGACAATTATTGAACTTCAGATAAAGTCTGGGTGTTTGAATGTCCTCTGTATATTGATGCAGCAATTCTTATAGAATCTCTGATCATGAATATAAAGAGGTATGTCAGAGGTAGAAATATAGTAGATAACTACACTCTTTTGAAGAGCTCAAAGAAATGATGTAGAAGCTAGAGTCACTGCATATAATCTTTCCTCTACTAGATTCAGAAGGAGCCAGTGTTCCTTCCTTAGATAAAGTTAATTGTAGATAATATATAAATAGTATTGAAATTACCTGTGCTTAAAGTATTTTGTTTATTTAAGAAATTAGTTCAGTTAGTACTTCACCCTTTCATGGAAGCTCAATGACATTTTTAAACAAATGCATTGATCAAAGCAAATAATGTTATTTCTGAAAACTCACTGAATGTTCTGCAAATTATTGTCTATACTGCCCTAACCACTGGTAAAGAGCTAAAGTACACTTTCCAGTACTAAGGTTCACACTAGTTCTGACACTCCCCGATTGAAGGCGGTGCTTGGACTCTCTCTTCCCATTTCTGTGTTCTTTGCTGATTTAAACTTTCTCATCAGGTGGATTTGGTAGGTATATTGTCATACCATATCAATTTATAATATATCCATTTACTCTGGAAATGATACTATTTTGTATTCAGTCATCTAGGAAATGTAATTATTCTGACTGTGTGCCCCTCTGACAGCAAAATTATGAGTTAGCATGATAAAATGTAGAGTGATCTTAGGAAAGAGAGAAGATAAAAATAAGAGAAAAACATTTGCATAGCAACATCTCAAGAATAACATTTGATGTCAAATAAAGCATAAAAACCTTGTCATGTAGATAGATCTTCTCCTGCAACTTGTTTAGCTTGGCATCTTTCCTTTGAAATGTATATGATGCATTTTATTTTGCAAATGATTATTTCCTAGTAAAAAATATGATCCTCAAGATCTTTCACCATCATACAAACACAGAGTATCTGGATATGCAAAACAGTGTAACTGTGATAGTTTTCTGTCTTAGAGTGATAGAATTCCATGCGTGTATATCACTGTGTGATTCTAACCTATAACTACACTATCCAGACATTGATGGATGCTGATTATGGTTACTAATAGGCAGTAACTCCATGAAACTATAAGGCAACACTTGCTTACTTTTCTAAAACTTCATTGTCACTCTATATTAATTCTTCTGACCTGAAAAGGTCTTTTTCTTGAAGTATTTTTTTCAGACCATCACTGAGCATGATTGTTCTATTTTTGATCAAAATTATATCTGAAATATCTAAGAATGTTAACTTACATATTATTAAATCTTTATGAAAGTCAATAAATCCTTATCAATATTATAACATAGTACTTTACAGACACTGAAAGGGAAGTATTCAACTTTATATGGAAAAACAAAAGCACAGGATACTTAAAACAATCCTGAACAATAAAAGTACTTCCAGAGGTATCAGCATCCCTGATTTCAAGCTTTACTACAGAGTTACATTAATATAAAACCACATGATATTCATATAAAAACTGACATATTGACAAATGGAATCAAATCAAAGACCCAGAAATGAAATAAATCATTATACCTATGGATACTTGATTTTGATTAAAAAATTTCAAAAAGATAGATCATAAAAAGAAACCATCTTGAACAAATGGTACTCCTCAAACTTTCATGTATAAGAATGAAAAGAGATCCATACTAATCACCATGTACATACTCTAGTCAAAGTGTATCAATGGCAAGGATACACTAAACCTGATTGGAAAGAAAGTGGGGAATAACCTTGGATTATTCAGCACAGGAGACACCTTCCTGAACTGAACACTAATATCATAGGCACTAAGATCAACACTTAATTAATGGTAGCTGGTGAAATTGAAAAGCTTCTATAAGGCAAAGAACACCTTTAATAGGACAAAATAACAGCCTACAGAATGGGAAAACATTTTCACCAACTCCTGATAGAGGACTAATAAAGCAAAATACATACAGAACTCAAGAATCTAGCATCAACAATTCAAATAATCTAACTTAAAAATGAAGTAGAGATCTAAATACAGAATAAATAGAGGAATCTCAAATGACTGAAAGACAACAACAACAAAATGTGCAACATTTTTAGCCATTGGGAAAATGTTAATCAAAAGTACACTGGATTACATATTATACCTGTCAGAATGGCTAAGATAAAAGAAAACAAGAACAAACAAAAAACAACCACAAAAAATAAATAACCTTAAATGACAGCTCATGCTGGCAAGGATCTAAAGCA
This sequence comes from Mastomys coucha, assembly GCF_008632895.1. Lineage (NCBI taxonomy): Eukaryota > Metazoa > Chordata > Mammalia > Rodentia > Muridae > Mastomys > Mastomys coucha. Next base: position 78,799,052 of record NW_022196896.1, on the reverse strand, counting down.
AGGGGATCAGTCATCCATTTGTATTGGGAGTGCAAACTTATACAACCACTTTGGAAATCAAACTGGTGGTTCCACAGAAAACAGAGAATTGATCTACCTCAAGACTCAGCTATACCAGTCTTACACATATACCAAAGGATGACCCATTCTACCACAAAGAAACCTACTTAATAATACTTTCTTTTTATTACATATTTTCTTTACTTACATTTCAAATGTTTTCTCCTTTCCTGTCTCCCCAGAAACCCCTTCTTCCATCCCCTTCCCCCTACTTCTATAAGAGTGTTCCCCAACCCACACACCCATCTACCCACTCCCATCTTCCTGCCCTGGCATTCCCCTACACTGGGGTATCAAGATTTCACAAGACCAAATGTCTCTTCTCCCAGTGATGCCCTACAAGGCAATCCTCTGCTACATATGCAACTGGAGCCATATGTTTGGTAGTTCAGTCCCTGGGAGCTCTGTGGGGTCTGGTTGGTTGATATTGTTGTTCTTTCTATATGATTGTAAACTCTTTCAGTTCCTTCAGTCCTTTCTCTAACTCTACCATTGGGGACCCCATGTTCAGTCCAATGGTTGGCTGTGAGCATCTGCCTCTGTATTTGTCAGGCTCTGGCAGAGCCTCTCAGGAGACAGGTATATCAGGCTCCTATCAGCAAGCACATCTTGGCATCCACAATACTGTCTGAGTTTGGTGACTGTATATGGGATGGATCCCCAGGTGGGGCAGTCTTTTAATGGTCTTTCCTTCAGTCTCTGCTCCATACTTTGTCTCTGTATTTGCTCAACAATAGCTGGAAACTAGAAATAACCTAGATGTCCTTCAACTGAAAAAAAAAATGGATAAAGAAAATATGGTACATTTGCACAATGGAGTATTACACAGGTGGGAAATTTGAAAGCAACTAGAAAAAAAATCATCCTGTGTGAGGTAACCCAGACTCAGAAAGACAAACCTGGTATGTACCCATTTGTAAGTAAATAGGAGATGTAAAGTAACGGACAATCATGTTATAATCTACTATCCCAAAGAAGCCAAGTATCAAGGAGGGGTCTGAGGGATACTCATGAATCTTTCTGGGAAATGAAAAGACAACGACTGGTTGGTCTGGGAGCTAGTGGGGATTGGCGATGAGAAAACATGTAGTTATGATAGATTGAGCCAGAGAGTACAAGGAGAGACAAGTGAAATTGAGAGGGTATTTGGGGTGCCAGGTGACATGGGAAACTAATGCAGCAGAAACTCCCAAGAATCTATAGGGTGGACTCTAGTAAGGATTCCTAGTAATGGAGGATATGGAGCTTAAACTGGCCATTTTTTTTTTTAACCAGGCAAGTATTCCAGCAGTGGCTCCAACACAACCACCAGACCTTCAACCTACAACCTCTCATGCCTTCAAAATGACTGGCAACCAATGACTGGTCTATTTTGAGTCCCATGCCAGGAGAGAGAGTCTATACTCAACACTGCCTGGATGACCATAAACCAGAGCTAGGATAGCTCAGAAACCTAGGGTAGGAAAAAAAATTCCAGTAAAATTATTCCTGAAGATATGGTGCTATACTCATAGCTTCATGCCAAGTCCAATCATCATCAGAGGTGCTTCCTTCGGAAACTGATGGGAATAGATGCATAGTCAAACAAAAAGTGGAGAGAAAGCCCAAATTGGAGGTTTCCATCAGTTCCCTCACCTTGGAGCTCAGAGTACCCCCCGGGAAAGAGAGAAGGAAGAATTTTAGGAGCCATATGTGTCAAGCACAATAGGAAAATACTACCCAGAGAATAAACTATATGCAGGGCAGATAGGGGTTCATAGAGATTGAAGTGGCAAACAAGGTTGGTCTGTGTTGGTCTGAACTAGGTCCTTTGGATATATGTTATATGTTAGCTTAGTGTTTTAGTTGGACTGCTAACAGTGGGAATGGGCATGTCTCTGACTCTTTTGCCTGCTCTTGGGACCACTATCCTCACACTTGGTTGGTTTCTCCAGCCTTGATATGAGAGTTTGTGTCCAGTCTTATTGTATCTTTTTATTCCCTGCTGTGTTGATAACCCTAGGAGGAAGAGTAATTATGCGGAGAAGGGGAGGTGGGGTTGCTGGAAGGAGTAGAAGGAGGAAAAATTGCATTCGAGATGTATTGTTTGATATAGTAATAAATTTAAAATAAATAAAACTAGTGAGTATTAATCAAAGTCCTCAATGAGGGACAGAATCAGATCATCCTTTTTTATTTGTTCAACTCACTTTTAAAGTAGATCCACAAGAAGACAACTCCCCAAACCTGTGAGATTTTCTAAAACTAATTTATTTACTTTACATCCTGATTGCCACTTACCCTCCCTCATCTCCTCCCAGTCCCTTCCTCTCACTTTACACCCCCCCCAACACAATATTCCATTCCATTTCTTTTTGGAAGATAGGGTTCCCATGGATATTAACTTGTGTTGGCATTAAAAGTTGCAGTAGAACTAGGTGCATCTTTTCCTATTGTGCCTAGAAGAGGCAGTCTAGTATGAAAGAGGGATCCAAAGGCAGACAATAGTGTCAGAGACAGTTTCTGCTCCAATTGTGAGGGGGTTCCACGTGAAGACCAAGGTACATATCTGTAACATAAAATGTAGGGAGATTAGGTCCAGTCCATTGCATGATCTTTGGTTGGTGATTCAGTCTCGATAAGTCCCCGTGGTCCCAGTTTATTAGATTCTGGAGGTTTTCTTCTGGTGTCTTTGACCACTATGATTGTTTCATTCCTTCCTCCCCCTCTTGTACAAGATTTCCTGAATGCTGCTTCATGTTTGTCTGTGGGTCTCTGCATCTGTTTCCATCAGCTATTGAGAGTGAATACTCTTAGAGTTCTGCTAGGTTCCTGTCAGCAAGTATTGGAGAATGTGATTAATAGTGTCAGGTGTGGGATCTCTCTCATGGCAGGGGTCTCACGTTTTAATATCTACCCTTTCTCAGTGGCAGCTGGTGAAGTTAGGTCCCATTTAAGAGCAATAATTACCTTACAGTAGAAGGTATGGGAAAATGCTAGCAGTACCCTAAGCTCTTCCTATTGCTGGTGAAGAGGTCAGTTCAGGAACTTTGGAAATTTACACCAGACCTCTCCCCTCCTTGAAGAGAAAGGCCATAAAGCACATAGGCACCTCTCCCCTCTAGAAGGGAGAGGCTAATTATATTCTTCAGATCACAGTGGGGATCTACTGCTGACCACCTGCAGATAAGGGATGGCCAGCAGATGGCGCTCCCCATACCAAACAGATAAGGAAAGCCCTTGCTACCTCATTCTCTAAGGACCAATCAGTTTAAAGCCACACTGTTCTGCCAATCACGTTGTGCTTAGTGGCTGTTGCTCTAATCTACATCTGAAAGCTGTATAAAAACTGGCATAATGAGTTGCCTGGGGTCGCCACCTCTCCTTCAGGTACAAGATGACCTCAAAGTGATGGAACAATAAATTCCTCTTGCTTTTGCATTGATTCCCTGCTCTATAATGTTCACTGGGGGGTCATCAGTAAGCTAAGGCTCATCAGAGTCCTACACTGGCTTGTCTTTGTCAAACCCTTTCAGTCTAGCAGAGAAAGACCTCTGCTCTAAGAATAGTATATGCCATTTGACTTCTTACTGTGAAAGAGAAGTCTTTAGAACTATACCCCCCCTGTGAAGAATGGTATAAATATGAAAAAGTCACACAATTATGTCATTCCATCATCATATCTCCAGCTGTTTTGCTACCTATTCTGGAGAAAGCTGGCAGAGAACTATAGCTATGTGTCCTGTCAGGAATATGCTACAGAAATTCAGATTTTTTTCCCATAGGAATTGAAACTTTAAACTTTTGCCTATAGAAATGTGATTGATATCATACAATCATTAGTAACAATATTAGTACATTACAGTTACATAAGATTTTAAAAAATAAATAGGCTAAGTCTACTGACGAAATGTAAAGGATGGATTGGTAAGGTATTGCTAGAGAAGTTTGTCAAAGTCTGGACTAAAATTTTGAAAATGACTTTGGGCACAGAGAGTAAGTAGCATAAAATATTATTGTTAAAAGTTGTTTAAGTAATATGAAATTGAGTGACAAGGAAGTCAAATTGAGTGTAATTTCCTCAATTAAATAAGAAGTAAATTAATATTCTAACATGGTGCAGGGTGTGAAGATTCTGGATACAAAAATGAGCCGGTAAAGTGCTTATGGTGCTTTTATCAGAAGCAGAAAAATGGTGGGTTAGGGTTTTGAAGTGAAGGTTGAAAAAGAACAATGGCTCTTGGGCTTGTTTGTAATTAAGGACACTGAAATTCTTAGAGGTGTTAGAAAGTGTGTAATGATCTTTTAAAAAATGCCCAGTTAAGTATGACTTGATGTTCATTCTGTAGATAACGTAAGGTCTAAAGTCAAGTTCAACCTTTGTTAGACTTGTGTAGTTAAGTTACTTCATTTTCCTAAATCTTAAAGAGAAAGCCAGATTTAAATTTGATTAAGAAAATGTTCATCATTTACAAAGAACATATTTCAAATCTAGATATTTTTAACAATGAATAATGAACACTTGTAAGGATCTGAGAAGAGATTAATTAAGGCCAAAGGATGGTATATATGGGCAGTTTGGAGATCATTAGGATATATCTTGGATTTGGTTATTTTTCTCTTCCATGCTGCCTTTAACCCCTAGGAGTAATCACTTTCACATATTACAATGGCACATATGATGTTGCTTTACTAATGACCGAGGTGGCTCCTGAGGAGGGCTTACAATGGGTCACCTGACTGACAAAGCCAGGAGGATGAAGGGAAAGGCCCAGGAAGCATCTTCTACAAATTTTAAGCAGAGAATGTTATTCTCTGGCCTAATATTAAAACATAATTAACAGTGGCGGGGCTGTGAAAAATGAAAAGCTAAAATTTGAACTGTGAGCAATAGTATTCCAATGAAGAGAAAGAACTCAAGATGTTTGCAAATGAGGTTAAAATTGCTATAGCCATCCCTGTGTTTTCAGTAGTAGCTGAAATGCTACCATTATTAAACCTAAATATCAGGTTCCATATATTTCCCAGGATAGAGATCACTACACATGGCATCTATTAGGACATTCTCATATATCCCAAAGAGACCTCATAGTTAATAAATTGGAAGTTAAGATTTTCTCTCTTCCAATATTATTGCTCATTGTATTGCTTTAATTTCAAGTGGCATCAACATTTATCTACTATCTCATGTCATAAATGAACCTTCTATCTCTATCCACCACATTGCTTATGTGATATAATTGACTCCTTACTGTTAGAGAGAAGTCTTTAGAACTATACGCCCTCTATGAAGAGTGATATAAACATAAAAACGCACAGAATTATGTCATTCCATCATCATATCTCCAGCTGTTTTGCTAGCTACTCTGGAGAAAGCCAAAGGTCTTTCTCTGCTAGACTGAACAGGTTCGACAAAGATAAGCTAGACTTAGCTTACCCATGACCCCCCAGTGAACATTATAGAGCAGGGAATCAATGCAAAAGTAAGAGGAATTTATTGCTCCAGCACTTTGGGGTCAACCTGTACCTGAAGGAGAGGTGGCATCTCCAGGCAACTCATTATGCCAGTTTTTATACAGCTTTCAGGTGTAGATTAGAGCAACAGCCACTAGGAAAAATGTGATTGACAGAACAGTGTGACTTTTAAACTGATTGGTCCTTAGGGAATGAGGAAGCAAGGGCTTTCCCTGTCTGTCTTGTGGGGGGGCGCCATCTGCTGGGCATCCCTTATCTGCAGGTGGTCAGCAGTAGGTCCTCACTATGATCGGAAGAATGTAATTAGCATCTCCCTTCCAGAAGGGAGAGGTGCCTATGTGTTTTATGGCACTTCTCTTCCAGGAGAGGAGGGGTCCGGTGGAAATTTCCAAAATTCCTGACTTGACCTCTTCTGACTTAGATAGTTAATGCTCCAATTGTGAGGGGGTCCCACATGAAGACCAAGGTACATCTCTGTAACATAAAATGTTGGGAGATTAGGTGCAGTCCATGCATGATCTTTGGTTTGTGGTTCAGTCTCTATAAGTCCCTATGGTCCCAGTTAATTAGATTCAGTAGATTTTCTTATGGTGACTTTGACCACTATGATTCCTTCAATGCTTCCCTCCCACCTTGTACAAGATTTCCTGAATACTGCTTCATCTTTCTGTGGGTCTCTGCATCGGTTTCCATCAGCTACTGAGCGAATCCTCTTAGATTAGAGTTCTGTTAGGTTCCTGTCTGCAAGTATTGGAGGATGTGATGAATAGTGTCAGGTGTGGGAGCACTCTTATGGCATGGGTCTTAAGTACAATTAGATTGTACTTCATGGGTATATTGTGAAACACCATCCAAACACACATACACACACACAGGGGGGGAGGAAGAGAAGAAGGGAGAGAAAGAGAGAGGAAGAGAGAGAGAGACAGAAAGAGAGAGATACAGAGAGACAGAAACAGAGACAGACAGAGAGAGATACAGAGAGACAGAGAGAGACAGAGAGACAGAGAGAGACAGGGAGAGACAGAGGCTGATACACAGAGAGACAGAAACAGACACACAGACACACAGGAACACATGTCTTCAAATCTTTCATTAACTACTCTACATCTCCGTTTGTCTAGATACTAAATTTTCTCTGTGATAAATGTTACCCAGTTATCAGGTTGTTTAATCACAGTCCTAAAATGGGAGTATAGACTTATCACTTATTCCCATTGTTGGTGAAACACACCAACCTTGCTTTGCTATGGGCAACTTTTCAGTATTTAATTTTTACATGTCTTTTTAAGTTATTCATTTAAACATCCAGTAATTACTGCCTTTCTTTTTATTCTTTTTAATGTATTTGTTTTAGATTATCATACAACCCAATGGCTTAATTATGGCATTTCTATCATATACATTTTGCTTTAATTATGTTTACTTCTTCTTTTTCCTTACCCCTTTGTCTTCCTCTTCCTTTCTGCCCCTACTAGTCAGTTTCTTCTTTCATTTCACATGCATTCTGTTATCTTCTTGGTTTTTTTTCTTCTCCCATTCAACCCACTCCCCTGCCCCATCAAAGATCTGTTTTATCTCTGTAACCATTCTCCTTTCAGCTTCATAAACTGCATGCATCCAGACACATAGTCAACTACCTAGTGTTAGTAAGGACATCAATCTTAGAGAAAGACCTATTATTGCCACTTCAACAGGTCAGCATAATTTCTAACAGAATTCTAAAAGTTATTTGCATATAATATCTCATCTGTCATCAAAGAAGAATCTCTTTCATTGTATGGAGACCATTATAGAATAACACAATGGTAAAAATATAGAGAAAAAAATGCTCCTAGGGATCCCAACCCGAAAAGATGTATCTAGAATACAACTTGTGTATATAAGGATCAAGGAATATTAAAGAATTCCTCATAGAAATGACAGAAAAGTAACACCCATGATGCTTTCAAAATATGGATACATAAGTAGACCTGGAAAAGAATAACACCAATAGTCATTGGTGAAATTTTTAAATTTCAGGGAGCTCCTGTCCTAATGGAACTATAGGCAACTAGTAATTTCTGGAAAATGAAGAGTTAGTGTTTCCTAGGAATGAACTCCCAAATTAGTATACAGCACCAAAAAGTGAGCATCTGTAAATGAATGTGTGTATCTGAGTGTGTGTATGTGTGCTCATAAGCATGCCTATGTATGTAACAATGAGTCAAAGAAAAAGAGGTGAAGTATTTGAGAGGGTCATGTCAGCGCGGGGACATGGGGATCTGGAGAGAGGAAAGAGAGGGTAGAAAATATTAATTAGAATAAAAAATTAAAATCCCTGATATTTGAGAAAGAAATCATGTTTGCTTTTAGGAGCAGTGGTTCCTTTAAGATACCAGTTTCTAGTTCTACCCATTTTCTTCTAAATATTATGATTTTGTGTGTGTGTCTGAATAATTTACTGTTGTGCACCTGTATATGTTATTTGTTCATGGGCTGAATGATGACATTTCTCCTTTCCTAGCTAAGATACAGAGAGACAGAAACAGAGATATGGATAGCTAAGAAATGTACAACAAATAATATATAAATAACTATGTGGTAAGCTAACTGTTCCTTCAGCATGTACCTCATAGTTAATATAACATGTATTATAGGATAATTTTACTTTTAGTTGTGTGAAGTATGTCTACAGTGATTTCCATAGTGGCTATACAAGTTTCTACAGCTGAAAGTGTTTATCAGCAGGTAATAAGAATTGTTCATTTTGTTACATACTTACCAGCATTTGTTACTTGCTTTCTTTATTTTTTAATATATGTATTTAACTGAAATAAATTTACATCAAATTGTCCCTTCCTCTTCCTCCCTCAGCCTCTACCAGCCCCACTCCCATGCCCTCTCAAAGTGATAGCCTGCTTTTCTTTATTATTGTTACCCACAGAGAAACACATACAGAAATACACATACATACATGTATGCATCTATGTGTATGTAACACTATATATACACACACACATACATACTCACACATAGCCTACTGAGTATGTTTAAATATTTGTGTGTATATGGCATGTGTAAATGCATTAAGATCTTCACTGGAAGTCCTCCTGGTCTTCTGCCTCTTAGAATAATTGTGCTCCCTATTCTGCGATATTGTCTGAGTCATAGACAGAAAGCTTTATTGTATTCATTGTGGCTAGGCTCTACCCTATCTGTTAATATCTACGATGTGTCTGGTTGTGGATTTCTATGATGGTCTAAATTTTTGTTGTAAAAGAGGCATATTTGTTGAGGAATGTCAACTAAACTTATCTGTGAGTATTAAAAGATTTAGGACTTAGTGATAAATTTTACTGAATACCAAGTAGTTGTAGTGATTTTTTTCTAAGGCCTATGACCTTATTAACCTTGGTAAACCAGATAGTTTTCCAGTACAAGGTAAGATTTCTCTCTTGATGAGTAGGCCTAAGTTCAAAGCTGTCTAGCTTTGGGTTGCAACCAACACATGAGTGCGACTTCTTGCACCTGTATCCATATCTTTCCAGGATGGTAACAGTCATGGTTCATAACTGTTGCAGCTCTGTAGGGCTGTTTAGTTGCTTTACTCCCTTGGCAGAATGCACAGTATTTTCTGTAACCATGGAAACTAGACTTCAGGGAAGTAGTTTCCAGGTCAAATATACTTCTATCATCAAAGTCTGGCATCATAAAAGTGTAGTGCCTTCTGCAAAAGTGCTTTACCTTCAACCTTTGAAAGGAAACCTAAGGATATATCAATAATCTAGGCTGTTTGTGGAGTCACCTGGTATCTCCACACCAATCATCTAAAATGAGGTTTATCTAATTGGTCCTAGCATTTTTGGGAGTCTGTGCTTCCTGGGGTGAGCATTGCTAGCCTAAATAACTTAACTTCCTTTATGCATTCATACTGGTTGCACCAATTTGCTTTTCCATCAACAGTGAGTGAAGGTTACTTTTTGTCCCTACCCTTGCCAGTATTTGTTTTTAGTTGTTTTTGGGGTGTTAGTCATGCTGATTGGGCTGTGATGAAATATCAAAGCTGACTTTTTTCATATTGCCCTCATTGATAAAGCTAGTGAATATACATTGAAGTATTTATTAGTCATTTTTATTTCTTCTCCTATAAACTCTCTGCTTAGATCTCTTTCCATTTTGGGTCATTTGTTTTCTTGAGTCTTTGCTTTTTGCATTCTGTGAATATTCTAGTTATTAATCATTTGATGATTATAACTGGCAAAGATTCTCTCCTCTCCTGTACTTCATTCATTTAATTAACTGTTTCCACTGCTGTATAGAAGCACTTCAGTTTCATGAGGTCCCTGTTGATAATTTTCTTTTATATTTTTGAGGATATCAATTTTGTTTGATTGCAATTGTTAATTGCATTTCCCCTATGTCTGAGTATGTATACATTTTTTCAAATATGATTTAGAAATTTGTTTTCTTATTTTGAGAGTTGCTGGTTTACTATAGATTTGTGTGTGAGTGTGTGTGTGTGTAGGTGTGTTTGTATGTATAAATATATATACATATATATATAAAATATATAACAAAGAATAAAAACCATGTGTGCATGTATGTACATATTGCTGTAGATATTAGTACTTTGTCTGTGGCTTCACTGGCAAAGATATGCTTTTGTTCTGTAAGGGATCTCTTAACTTTATTGATAATTTTTCTAGCCTTTTGGAAGCTATGAGGTACTATATAATCTTGTGTCCTCTTGAGGTTCTTTTCTATGTTCTTAGAGCCTTCTTCCAAATAGTTTATGCTTATGACAATGTCTTAAAGTATTTCTTCCCTGCAAGACAAGCGTCGGGTTTAGATTTTATATTCAGGTCTCTAGTTTATTTTGAATCAACTTTTTTTGTGTGTGTGCAGGGTTAGAGATAGTGTTCTAATTTTATTATTCTCCATGCATTCATATTAAGCAGGTACATATAAGCATATGTGGCTGTCACCACTGTACTTCAAATTGTTTTACAAAATAGAAATGGAAGAGTCATTATCAAAGTTCTCCGATGTTATTATTATCTTTAATATTAAAACCAGAAAAAGATATAACAAAGAATAAGAACCATAGACCCTGATTAATATAGATGCAAGAGCACACCAACTGATTATCCAATATCAGATGGGGAACCCTGAGAACATACATGTGTGTAACATTTAGAAACTGAGCAGGTTATAGTTAGAACTAATATGGATATACATATGATTATAAGCATTTAACATCAATTTATCAAAGAGATAAATGAATTTGAAAAAAAAAGCATTTGGGAGCATTTGGATATAAAAAAGGGAAGGGAGAAATAATATAATCTCTCAAAAGAAAAAGTGAAATACTGAAACATAGCTATTAATATGATGCTTTTAGAAGGGGAAACTTAAGAAATAGTAGGGCAAAGCCTATATGAATGTAGTAAGAAACTGCATAGAAGAGGTTTCAGAGTGATGTCTTTCCTTCTCCACAGGTAAGAGCAGAAAATATCATGTTTTCAAGTCTGAAAATAGCTCCTCTCCAGGAAAGGAATCTGCCAGTAAGATGATGCTTGTTCTTTTACTTTTGCCTTTTACATTCCTAATAAACACACTTTTTCAAAACTGAATGGAACCTCTGTAAACTGAATTCCAGAACTCCTTAAAATTATACATTACAATTAAGTTGGTTTCCTTCTAGAGATAGTTTAATATATGCAATTAAAATTGTAATATTTAGGGTAAGTACACTCAAGGACAGAAATCACATGGTCATCTTAAGAGACATAAAAGGCAGTTGACAAAGTTTAACATGATCAAAAGAAAAACACTGAAGGAATTAACCATGGAAGGAACATCTCAAAACAATAAAGCCTGTACATGACAAACCAAAAGCCAATATCATATTAAAAGGGAAAATACCTGAAAGTATGTCACATAAAATATGGGCATCAGAAAAGTTCTTACTCCATCCACTCTTATTCAAGGTGGTCATATATGGTAAAGAAGTAAAAGAGGTGTGAATCTAAAGGAAGAAGAGATATTACCCTCCTGATAGATAATGTGATCCTTTATTTAGAGGATGCAGTAGACCCTAGCAGAAAACTTGCATTGCTGATTTCTACTTGCTAAAAAATGAGCAGCATATTTAGTATTTTTCTGAGAGGCTATTTCAGAACCATTTGATTTTGGTAGTTAAAGAAACACTAAAAAAGAGTGCTACCACATAATGTACCTTGCTACAAAATGTCAGATCCTCACTATCAACTTTGAACATTTGAGTAAACATTTGTCTCTTTGAAATTATTTTTTAATCTTCACTCCTGTTCCACTGCAAAAGGCAATCTGCTTTGGTAAATCTTCTATGAAGGTCTCCTCCAACTCTGCCCAAGATTCAATAGCTTGGTCTGCTAATCACTGTATCTCTTAGGATTGTGTCTCAGAGCTCTCCTCAGAATGGCTGCATTTTGTTTTAATTATTATTTTATTTTGTGGTATAATCTATATTCAGAATTTTACTTCTTTTTCTAATGAAGTAATACCTGAGGCAATTAGGGCCTAAATATTTTATATCCTTATTATCTGTAACAGTATGTGACAAAATTCATTGTCAAGTACTTTGATAAGAAATTTTACTTATTTTTATCATCTCATCTTTTAATAACTACTTCTAAAACTATAGTTAGGCAGTGTTACCTCTTAAAGTAAGATTCTATAAAAATGATGAAGCAATTGGAGCAATAACTATCTTTTCCCTCTAAAAGTATATTCCTCAAGGATAAAATGAAATTAAACTACTAGAAAATTACTTCTAGTTTGATTTTAATAAGCTTATAAAGTAGATTATACAAAATGTTTTTCATTCTGGATTTTTATCCAAAAATTTGAAAAAAAATTATTAATTTTGAAATAAAAAATTTATTTAATTTTATATAACTCATTTGCATTTCAGTGCTTTTTTATTAAATTATTTCATTTATTTACATTCCAAATCTTGCCCCCCTTGGTGGTCCTACTACCAGAGTTTTTAACCCCTTCTCCCTCCACTCTGCCTCTCAGAGAGTGTTCTGCTACCTATCCATCCACATCTCCCATCATTCATTCACCCACCCCCAACTCACACCCCCAGCATACCCCTTCCCTGTGGTATATTATCCCACTGAGGACAGACAAGGCAGTCCTCTACTACATATGTGCTGGCGGCCATGGACCAGCCCACATATACTCTTTGGTTGGTATCTTAGCCTCAGGGAGCTATGAGGGGTGTGGGTTAGTTGATACTGTTGTTCTAAACTCCCATTTTAGCATTAGTAATTGGGAAATGGAGTTTATAATTGGGTTAGTTTTATCAGAGTATATCAGATGACTTACAAATTTGCTCTTAAAGGTATTATCCTGTTTAGTATGTCTAGATGGTCTTCTCCTAAAAATACATAAGAAATGGTCTTACTACATCATAAAATTATTAGTGTTTTAAAATAAATGTTATGAAATTAAAGCTATTACACTTCATCCCAAATATGCAGTAATGCTTTAAGTTAAAATTCCTATCAGTATTATCAATAAAAAAGTAGCACCCATTTCCTGAAATCTTTAGATAATTAACTTTGTATGAATTATTTTATTGTGAATAAATTAATTATCATTTAAAAGATGCATTTATGTTAAAAATATTGTCCTTGGCCTCAAATCAAACTAATACAAAAGTCCATTTCTCTTTTTGACTCATTGTAATAAAATTCATGACTCAAAACCTAAATTAATTTCAGAAAAGAGTCTAAGGAAAGAAGACAGCAATCATGGTGATTAGATTTCCCTATTAGTCCTCTGTGTTACTGTTTGCCTTGAAAAATGACATACTTTATTTTTATTAATATTTAGCACTTTGAGAAACATACTTAATGTTCTAATGAAGGGAAATTTTCACTGATGATAACTTTGCCTGTATAATGTCTGACATTTCCCATATTATAGGAGGTTAGGAGATCAGGCTTAAAATATAATAATATTTTTAACACAGCGAGTCATACTACCTCTATAGAGTTTGTGCAGTTTTTCTGAAAACAATAATTTAAAAAAATGTATTCAGTTAGTTTTCCCTTTAAATTCCAATTGTAGATTCAAATTTAATTGAATGCTTGTTTCACATGTAATTTATAATGTATTGCTTAGAATAAATGATATGTCAAGCTAATTAATGTTTCTTAATTATTAACTATCCATGTTTGAGAAGTGTGTGATTGACACTGACAGAGTAATAAAAGCACAATTAATAATTTTTCCTTCAAGGTACATAAGACAATGAATAAGGACAAAGACACAAATTTAATAATGGTAGATCCTCAATGAAGTAAACAGTAATCTACATTAGTTTTAAAACTAAACTCATCACATGCCAGCCATCAGTCCTTGTAATCTATTGCAGTCTGCATTGTATGCATTGTTAAGGCATTTTCAATCATATGAAATGATAGCTGATGTAGGAGTGCAAGTTTGCTATTCTAACACTTCCGTAGATGCAAGAGCCTGTGAGTTCAAAGTCATTTACATAGTGAGCCTGAGGCGAGCTAGGCATTCAAGGAATGTCTGTAAAGCAGTGTTTGCGAGCATACTAAGTTCTCACTAATATGTGATGTGACTAATTTAGTAAGTTTGGCTTGATCATGTGTTACATAGTCCTAATGTGTACTATTGCTAATAGAATGTACTTTAAGTTATATTCCCTACAGATCTGCTGATGTAAGCACCTTCTAAATACATTTGAGCCTAACTAATATTAATATAAAATTCATGCAAATGTATATAGGTTTATATATTTATATATTATATATTATGTATTATATATATTATACAGAGGTACATGTGTACATTGATGTGTCAAAATTATACCTTTCTGAGTATGAAACTGTTAATGAAACTTGGTATGGTTTTACAATAGGTATGATGTAATGGCGTAATGGTCTAATGGTGTAATTGGTAGCTCTTGAAATAGGGTATTAGCCAGTGACTTAGCCAGAAAAGTTAAAGATATCGTTGGGCACAGGAAGGCAAATCTTTTGCACTAGAAATGGAAACTCAGATTAAGTTTGACTTTACAGCTGTTTAGTTGTACTTGTGTCTAGACACATATTCCAAAAAGTTTTAGAATCACAGCTTTTGTTGTTGTTCCAAAGGCGGGGTCCTGCTGCTGATGCCTGGGTCTCTCTCTCTCCCTGGGTGATGACCTGTTGCTGCATGGCTCCTTAGTTAAAAAGGAGGCAATGTATAAATGAGTTATTTTATTATAGGAAGGAGAAAATATGCTGGTTAAGTAAAGGGAAGAAAAGAAGAGAGAGAAAAAGGAGAGAAAGAAAGCAAGAGAAGAGAACAAGAGCAGAGAGGAAAGAGAGAGCAAGAGAGGGAGAGGGAGAGGAAGAGGAAGAGATTGAGGGAGAGGAACAAAGAGCAAGAGAGCAAGAGAGGGTAAGAATAAGAGAGTCAGAGAGCAAAAGAGCAAGAGAGAGAGGAAGTAAGAGAGTGAGGAGGGGGCAAACCACCCCTTTTATTGTATGGGGCGTGGCATGCCTGGCTTGTGGTCAGATGACTGGGTATAAGGTCCAGCTAGAGTGCTGGGAGCTTGATGCATTGTCTGCCTGATAGAGCACACATCTCCTTCAGGGGCAGCTGTGAAGGGTCTGGGCTGAAATTAGAGCCATCATCTCAGGAACTATCACCAAACACCTACCATCCCTTGTGAACAAATTTACTCTGCTCAGTGGGTCTCTGGGGTTCTGAGGTGGCAGCTCTACTGGACTCTGGCTGTCAGAACAGCCCACTGCCCCACACTTCCCAATTTATTAGCCTAACATTCAAAATAAGAATCACAGTGTCACTTTGAGTTGGCCCACTCCATTCAATTTTACATTTCATTATTCTCTATTGTCTACCCATGACTTGGGAGTGAGGCAAAACAAGAAAAAGAACAGAGAGATTATTGAGTTTGTTACAGAAACTCCTTGGTTATCAGATCATTTGAGCTGAGCTGAGAGCTGAATTGTCTGAATTTACTTTGTCTCTGTGTGGTCAGTATTCTGAGGAATGTCACAGAGCTGACAGGTCCCTTTATTGTGGTTACAGTCAAGTTTCAGTAGTCCCTTTGCTCCTGAGGGAGTTGTTCCAACAGGTATTTTCTTTAAATTAACTAACTGATACAAGTGCATGCCACCAACATTAGCATCCTATTTTTATTTACTGAAAGCTTCCTTAGCTTTATACTCTAGCTGAGTGACAGAGCTACCAACATCCACAACATGATTCCTGATGCTAATTCTTTGCTGATTAGGTCCTGACCTGAGTGACAGTACCTACTAGTTTGAAAAGGGAAATTACAAAGAATGTAGTAACTCTCAAACTCCAGAACTGCATAACAATTGAGGAACTATCTCAAGTAAATGAAAAATAACGGAAATGGAGAGGGTGTTGTATACAAAACTGAAGCAGGGTAACGGGGAATAAAACACACATTTGGAAGAACACCCTTTATTTTTCAGACCTTCTTTGGGGAAGTGTGACTTTGGCCCCTTACGGGTGATAAGGTCAAAGAGATAACTAATAAATTTGCAAAGCCTGAAATCACCTTCAACAGTACGATAAAACATTTAAGGGAACTAATTCTTTCTGATTCCATAGGAGGCTAGCTCAAAATCCTACTCATACAGACATGAAATTCTGCACAGCACCTATATAAAAGTGTGAGTCCACTGGGGACACTGGCAGGAGTTACCGGGAAATCATTTTCACAATTGCCATGGAAACTTGCTGGGAAGTAAGACTCACAAATGTTGCATGTCCCACCTGCAGAAGGAAGGGTGCCTTGCTCCCAGGAAGAGAAGATCCTTCCTCCAGCTGTGCATTCCCTGCAGCCACTATTGGTTATACTTAAGTTTACCACTGTCTGCTGACCAATGGAAGTATTTACAGAGTCTGGTTCCGATATCACAGATCAGAGGAAAGACGGTTCAATGGATTATCTGAGAAGTAATTATTTAATTAACAGCAATTCTTGAAATGACCTCCACTGCATGAGGTCCTGAATTAATACAAAGGAACATGGATGTAGGCAGTGGAGCAGTAAGTTACAAATACTACTATGACCTCACTTCAATCTACTGCAATGTGGACTGCTACAATTCTATTTAGTATGTTGTTTCTTGGGATCTAAATGTGCACTATAATTTGTATGTGTTTATTGGTATGAATTAGTTTTTCTTCTTCTCTATCCACCTGCATTATATATATTTGAACAATACAATCCTACTAATTTGATCTTTTGTCTAATATTTTGATTGGACTGTGACTCAATTCAAGGAGTACTTAAGGATAAACTCAAAATGAATAACGTAAGTGCTCTCCAGAGACAGAAACACTTCAGACAAGTGTTGAAAAACTATTGTTTGGGGGAATTAAGGAGAATACCTTTAAAAAAAAAAAAAACAAAAAACAAAGATGAGTTACATATTGTAAAGTAGAAACAAGCATTTCTGGTGATTCACAGAAATTCAAAACTATGTAGCAGAAGGTGTAAGGATGCTGAGTAGAGGAAGCATACCCTGTCAGTTAGGCAGCTAGCTTCCCTCCCAAGCCAGTCAGCCCTCTAATCTGTTTCCTCCTGCATATTTATGAGTTGTCAGCTGGCTCTCTAAGCTCTGAAAGCTGGAGACAAGAGGCAGTTATTCCTTCTAGCCTGTTTCCTTTGGGCTTCCTGTTTCCTCTCCACCTTTCCAGACACATCATCTTTCCATAACAGCCATGAAATTCAGTTTGCAGATTTTCAATTTTCACATACCATCACCAACCACATGGCTCCTGGTCTTCTTCAGAAGTCTGCATCGGCTCATCTCTGTAGAATTCCTCCTCTGGATTTCTTGACAGCTGTTTTCCTCTTCTTTTTTTAAAATATTTTTTAATTGGATATTTTCTTTATTTACACTTCAAATGCTATCCCCTACTCTGTCCCCACTCCCCATAAACCCCTATCCCATTCCCATCCCCCTGTTTCTTTGAGGGTGTTCACCCACCCACTCCCACCTCCCTGCCCTGACATTCCCCTACACTGGCACATCAAGTCTTCATAGGACCAACGGCCTCTCATCCCATTGATGACTAACAAGGCCATCCTCCGCTACTACTCTTTGGTTGGTGGTTCAGTCCATGGGAGCTTTGTGGGGATTGGTTAGTTGCTACTGTTGTTCTTCCTATGGGGTTGAAAACCCCTTCAGCTCCTTCAGTCCTTTCTCTAACTCCTCCCTTGTGGATCCCATGCTCAGTCCAATGATTGGCTGTGACCATCCACTTCTGTATTTGGCAGGCTCTGGCAGGGCCTCTCAAGAGACAGTTATATCAGGCTCCTGTCAGCAAGCACTTGTTGGCATCCACAATAGTGTCTGGGTTTGGTGACTGTATATGGAATGGATCCCCAGGTGGGATAGTTTCTGGATGGCCTTTCCTTCAGTCTCTGCTCCATACTTTTTCTCCATATTTCCTCCTGTGAGTATTTTGTTTTCCCTTCTAAGAAGGATTGAAGCATCCACACTTTGGTCTTCCTTCTTCTTGAGCTTAATGAGGTCTGTGAATTATATCTTGAGTATTCTGAGCTTTGAGGCTAATGTTTTCCTCTATCTTTTCAGAGTTTTTGCAGTTTTGGTCAAAGGTGACTTCAATAATTGAGGCCTTTTCCATGATCTCCTTTGTTTCGATTCAGACAGAAATTATGACCAGATTTTAATGTGAAGAAAATAGAAATGGTTAAATACAAATGCAGCTGAGACTCAAAAGCATTTGACCTTGAGTTCATGGAGTAGAACAGTACCTGGGTAAGCCTGGATCCGTCATATTATATGAATACACTGTAATATGAGATGTGGCCCCAAAGTTTAGAAAGATGATCTGGTGGCATCAAAGAGCAAAGCTCATTTTATAAGCTCCAAATGGATAGGCTTGGTGAAAAATAAAGAGAGAATTCCACTAGTGACCTGAATGGACTTAAGTGTCTCACATTTTAAATCGAAGATTGCTCCCTTGAGTCCAGACTGGTGAAATGCTGAGCAGAGAATCCAGTTAAGCCTACACTTGATTTCCAAAACTGTATCATCACAAAAAGACAATGTTCTAATATACTAAGTTTTTAATAATTTGTTACGTGGCTATGGAATCTAATATATTTATATTGGTTTAGGTGCTGCATTTGTTGCAGCAAATTCAGTTCTCATTATTGATATTTTAATGCCTTATGTTTCTTCTATCTTATTAATAATATAGTTTTTGTATTCCTGATATAAAGCTGCATTTTTCACTTGGTATTATGTTTGTTTTATGATAGTAGTTATAATTCTTTCCTATTATTAATGCAGTTCTAATTAATATCTACCCTGTATACAAAAATAATACAAAGTGACTCATATAAAAAGCACTGTGTAATTGAGGAGTACTTTTTGTAATTTGTATATTTAGAGTAAAATGCAAACATCTTTCTTTTATGCTGTAGATATAGCCTTATAAGCACACTAACACATTAACTTCCTATAATAAATTTAGGAGAAAATTATATACAGAATAATATAATTCTTTCATAAATTTTCTTATTTATGGCCTTTTAGGATCTAAAATACCTGGGACAGGAGAGGCACCTAGGGAACAATGGAGGTGTCCTTAGCACTGGAGATATGGATCCGTGTGGAGGCTGACTCCTGTGGCCAGGCAGGAACCCTGGTGGAGTGATAGATACACCAACCTACCCAAAAATCTTTTGTTCCAAAGTTTACCCTTTCTACAAAAAAAATGTAGGGATTGGGGATGGAGCAGAGATTGAGGGAAAGGCCAAATGATAACCTGCCCAACATAAGACACATCCCATGGACAAGTACCAATCCCTGTTATGCTTGCAGCATGGCTGTCCCAGGAGCTGACTCAGACAGATGCAGACACCTACAGCCAAACAGTGGATAGAATTTGAGGACTCATTGAAGAATAGAAGGAAGGATTTCAACTCTTAAGGGGATAGGAATTCCACAGGAAAACCAACAGAATCAATTAACTTGGACCTTAAGGATTTCAGAGACTGTACTACCAGCCAAAGTACATACATAGGCTGGACCCAGGCCTCCATGCACATATGTAGCAGATGTGCAGCTTGCTCTTCATGTGGGTCCTAAACAACTGGAGCAGGGGCTATCCCTAAAGCTTATTGCCTGTACATGGGATACGGGCTGCCTTGTCTGGCCTCAGTGGGAGAAGAGGCACCTAACCTCTCAGAGACTTGAAGTGCCAGGATGAGGAGATACCCAGGGAAGCCCCCACACACTCAGAGAAGGGGAAGGAAGATGGGAGAAAGAATTGTGGGAGGGGTTAAATGGGTTGTAAGCAGTGATCTGGAAGTAAAGTAAGTAAAAAAAATAAAATAAAATAAAAAAATGAAAAAAAAAACTAAATTATAATTTTTTGTAATAGCCCAATTGATTGCTCTGTTGTATATAACATGTTCAATATAATTTCACATTTGTGTAATATATTAGTTATTAATTAACAAATATTAGGAACAGCATGTTATATCAGATAGTAATCTGTATTATTGCAGTTGTCTGAAAACTTAGCTTTAAATTTTATTTTTAACTTTTGACAAGTATTAATTATATACATATACTTGTGACACTAGATTTTAAGGCATCAGTAGCATATATACTTTTGAAAATACTGATGATGGATACTAATATATGTGAATTATCTCTGATTTTTAAATTTTTCCCATCTACTTTAAAATGTTCACTGATATTGACATTCTTCCGGTCTTATTCATGCAGCCGTTTAAAGGAGACACTATTTCACAACTGAATTACTTATATTCTGGCTCTAACAATCTTTTATTCTACTTTCTGCATGAGCCAAAACTATAGGTGGTATGATTTGGTTGTATCACATTGGGCTGGTCTCCTCCCTATTGCTCTTTATATTGTATGTGGTTATAGCTTTTCTGTGATTGTCTTCATTTGTCATAAATAGAAGCTTCTTTAATGAGAAGCAGTAAGCATATGTGTTGTTATAAGGATAAGATTTCAAATGGAATGAATTATGCTGGTTTAGCAGAGTGGTGATAGCAAATCCTTTTCTAAAGTTTGTGAGCTGACCAGATCTACAAAGATAACTAGATTTCCAGTGCCAGGCAGGATTTTTCTCCTGTTAATTGGGCTTTAAGTCTAATTAGACAAATATTGGTTGCCACAAACATGTGACTGTTACTTCTTTTATCTTTATATCTTGCCACATTGATAGGCTGAGCCCCATTAAAAGACTCTAATGCAAAGTTGTTATCACTAAAACTATATATATATATATATATATACATATATATATATATATACACAAACAATAAAAATAGACTCTGAAGGTTGTAATATATATATATATTCCCTCATAAAAAGCACTATATATATGTAATGGACTATATTTATGAAAGGGACAAAAGTAATTGAGTTAAATGGTATTTTATGTCAGTTAAATGTAGTAAATTAATATAAAATATAAAAGACAATAAAAAACATATTGGTTTTTCTTAAATAATTGTTTAGGATTATCAAAGTATTATAGAAGTATTCAAATAGGGTTTCAATATATTGTGTAATGATTCTATGTTGTTTCAAAAATATTTCATAGTGAACATTCTAACACATTAACTCTTTAGTGCTGTTTTGACATACAATAAAAGTAGAGGCAGGATTTGGCTAAAGAGGCATTATCTCAGTGGTACTTTAAATTAATTAGTGCATTACTGCACCAATGGTCTACCTCTTTAAAAGGGGGATTCAGTTATACTCAGTATATTATTTAATAATATCACAGTGTGAAACCTCCAACTTGATGTTTTTAATTGAAAGAAGGCATTCTGAGAAATGATGACATTGCCATGGAATTTGGGATGTATATGGACACAAATCCCTGTTAATTTGTGGTTCTACTCCAGATTTCCCTACCCAGACTAGTTGTGATTTGCATCCTGCTTCTGATCTCAGAAGTTACATAGAAGAAATTACTTATGATAAAGAAGAATAACTCAACTTGGGGTTTTATGAAAAAAAATTTTTTCATCCAGTTATAGAGAAGATAATAACTATTGCATTATGTATCAAGCCTCAAGCTGGCACTAAATTCAAACTTCTAAGAAAAAAAGTTGTACCCAGGAAAGCCTAGCACAGATATGTCATGAGTCACAGTGATATCAGAAGTCCAGTAAAATAACTCAGAGAAAACTGAAAGCCCATTTTATTAATTATCCTGACTGTCCTTTTTTCCACAAAAGTTGTATTTGTATGAAGGCTGATGTCACAAACTATGCTTAACTGAATATAGCTATGACTTTAATTCTTTTTTCATTTTTTTATATGGGGGAGCAGTGAATCTACTCAGTGAGAGCAGATTCTGCTCTGTCTGTAAGAGAAAGTCTGTAGTTTGGTCCACATTTATGTTTATTGTTACCTCATCCTCTATTTCCACTTACTTCACTTAGACTCTATTAAATACCCACTGAACACAGTAGTACATTAAAATGTAAGTCATCATTTGAGAAATATTATTTCTAAGTATTATACTCTGAAGATGTCCTTAGAACAGGACACACAATAGTGAAATATCCTGCAACATTCTGCTTCTAAAAGTGATCACAAAGAAATCTGCAGCATTTGCTATTTCCCAGGTGGTGTTTATTTATTTCTTGACTACAATTTTGCATTTAATTTCTTTTCTGAATTAAGTTGCTTTCTATGTCAGAAGACATCTTTGTATAATGGCAAGTGTCATGATTTCAGAAAAAAAAATTCTCCAATTTGAACTCTAATACCCAACTTGCCATATGGATAACTTTGTGGCAAACACTTTACTTTTTAGTCTTTTCAGCTTATACTTAAAATTTTTGATTATACAATGAAGGTTTCCTTAACTTCATTGGATACATAAAATGTTTACAATACTTTATTGTTCATATAAAAACTATTGGGATGAATTGGTTTTTCAATGTATTGTAAACATAAAGGCATAATTTTAGTATATATTTCTCTATGACCCCACGATTTAATAAGAGTTTCCATGAACAGTATTCTCACTGTAGCCAGTGAAATGAAAGCATGCAAAGAGAATTAAACAGATTCTTCCACATGTAATTCAGTATTATTGTCAGCAGAACACTTAAAAATAAGAAAATTCCGGGGAATGTAGAATCTACCTCCAGGGAGTGCTTTAACTCAGGGACTCAGGTGAGATCCTCCATTTTCTCTCTGGTGACCAGTACCAGCAGGAACAGTTGGGAGGCACAGGACCAGCTGGGAGTTACAGTGTAGTTGCAGAGTGGCAGGGACAGGATCCTTTCAGTATCTGAGTGAAGGGGTGGATCTGCAATCCTCTTTGCCCCTTCCCTGCAAGTGGATAGCCTGCCTCCAGGGAGTGCTTTAACACAGGGACTCACTTATCTGTGCCCAGGATTTACCAGAGGAGAGCTGATTTCCCAGAAGTACTGACACAGGCTTACAGACCCATAGGAGGAACAAGCTCTAGTCAGAGACAGCAAGAACATCTAACACCAGAGATCAACAGATGGTGAAATGCAAATGCAAGAATCCTACCAACGTAAATGAAGACTACTTGGCTTCATCGGAACTTAGGACTCCCACCACAGCAAGTCCTGGATATCCCAAAACACCCGAAAAGCAAGATTTGGATCTAAAATCATATCTCACGATGGTGCTAGAGGAATTTAAGAAGGACATGAATAACTCCCTTAAAGAAATACAGGAGAACACAGGTAAGGAGGTACAAGCCCTTAAAGAGGAAACAACAACAACAACAAAAAAAAACATAAAAATTACAGGAGATCACAAGTAAGCAAATAGAAATCCTTAAAGAGGAAACACAAAAATCCCTTAAAGAACTACAGGAAAACACAATCAAACAGGTGAAGGAGTTGAGCAAAACCATCCAGAACCTAAAAATGGAAATAGAAACAATTAAGAAATCAAAAAAAGAGACAACGGCTGGAGTTAGAAATCTTAGGAAAAAAGTCAGGAAACATAGATGCAAGCATCAGCAACAGAATACAAGAGATAGAAGAGAGAATCTCAGCAGCAGAAGATACCATAGAAAACATTGACACAACAGTCAGAGAAAATGCAAAATGCAGAAAGATCCTAACCCAAAACATCCAGGAAATCCAGGACACAATGAGAAGACCAAACTTAAGGATAATAGGTATAGAAGAGAGTGAAGACCTCCAACTTAAAGGGCCAGTAAATATCTTCAACAAAATTATAGAAGAAACTTCCCGAACCTAAAGAAAGTGATGCCCATGAACATACAAGAAGCCTATAAAACTCCAAATAGACTGGACCAGAAAAGAAATTCCTCCCGCCACATAATAGTTAAAACAACAAATGCACAAAACAAAGACAGAATAGTAAAAGCAGTAAGAGAAGAGGGTCAAGTAACATATAAAGGCAGGCCTATCAGAATTACACCAGACTTCTCTCACCAGAGACTATGAAAGCTAGAAGATCCTGGGCAGATGTCATACAGACCCTACAAGAACACAAATGCCAGCCCAGACTACTATACCCAGCAAAACTCTCAATCACCATAGATGGAGAAACCAAAGTATTCCATGACAAAACCTAATTCACACAATATCTTTCCACAAATCCAGCCCTTCAAAGGGTAATAAATGAAAACTCCAACACAAGGAGGGGAACTAGCAAAAACGTAATCTTCCAACAAAACTAAAAGAAGATAGCCACATGAAGGAATTCCAGCTCCAACAATAAAAATAATAGGAAGCAACAATTACTTTTCCTTAATATCTATTAATATCAATGGATTCAATTCCCCAATAAAAAAACATAGACTATCAGTTGGGTAAACAGGACCCAACATTTTGTTGCATACAGGAAATCCACCTCAGTGACAAAGACAGACACTACCTCAGAATAAAAGGATGGAAAACAATTCTCCAAGCCAATGATCCCAAGAAAAAAGCTGGAGAAGCCATTCTAATATCGAATAAAATTGACTTTCACCCTAAATTGATCAAAAAAGATAAGGAGGGACACTTCATATTCATCAAAGGTATGATCAATCTATCAAGATGAATTCTCAATTCTGAACTTCTATGCACCAAATCAAAGGGCATCTGCATTCATAATGATAAAATTATAGGTTTAAGTGCTGATGTCTGAGTTCATCTTTGTTGGACTGATGTTTTCCCCCCTTGGTTTCTTTTTCTTTTCTGCTCTTTCAATTTGAGTTGCCTGTGTTTCTGGTGACTGATGAATCCCCTGGTTCAGTATGTTTTTTGGGAGTCTGTATGACCTCTTTTATTTTGGGTTCTAGAGTTGTGTCTGGGATATTTTGGAGCTTCTGTGGTCTCTGGGGTTACAAATCTCAGTGTGGCCTCTGGTAAAGCAGAGAATTTCCAGAATTCTGGGTATATGTGGCTTCTGGGGATCTGGGTACTGTTGTGGCCTCCTTTTCCCATCTAGATAGTCTCTTATTGGAAAATAAAAGATTTATAAGTGATAATGACAAAATATGATAAAGTAAACTATAATAATATAAAATAAAACCCATCATATTAAAGTTGGGCAAGAGACATCAACAGGAAGAAAAAGGCACAAAATCAAATACCCACTCATTCATAAACTCAGGAGCCCCATAAATACACTAAACTGAAATGTATATAAACATGGGGTCTGGGGGCAGACCTGTGTAGAACTTGGGCTTCCTAGTTCAACTTCTGTGAGTTCATTTGTGTTTTATCCAGTTGATTTAGAAACTTGTTCTCCTGTCTTTCCCTAATCCCCTCTGGCTGCTATACTCTTTCTTCCTCCTCTTCCAGAGGATTCCATGAGTTTGAGAGGAGAAATATGACAGAGAGCTCCCATTTAGGTCTCTTTATGCCAAGGTCTTCTCTCCCAGCCCCCTGTGTGTGTGTGTGTGCGTGTGTGTGTGTGTGTGTGTGTGTGTGTATGTGTGTGTGTGTGTGTGTGTGTTTGTGTGCATGTGCTGTCTGTCATTCCTTCTTACCATGACACTTTGCATTCCTTTAAAGTGGGAGCTCGAAACAACCAGTCCTACTTTCTGTTTATTTTTTTTGGGGGGGGAGGGGGGCAGGTCAGTTATGTAGTCATTGCAGTCAGGAAAGTAACAAAAAGTCATATTTTAATCCTTTAATAAATAGTTGAAAACATTTTTTTAAATTTTATTAGTTTAATATAACTAGAAGCACCATTATTCTAAAGGAAGGATTTATAACAATATATTGGGCAGGAAATTATGATCATGAAAAAATAGGTAAAATAATACATACAAACAAATGAAAGATTACAGAAAACATGAAATAGACATTTGTTGGATTTATAAAATGAGTATAGCTCAGAGTATGGAGAATAGAGAATAGAGAGAATTCCTTGTGATTTTTTACAAATTTAATAGAAAAATTTACTGTAAAATAGCAAGAAAACAGAATAAAGTTAAAATTATTATTTGAGAACCATAAAATTGTTATGAGTTATTAAAATCAGTTATATAGATCTTATTTTTATAATGACCACTAATTATATGTGAATACAGCAGATTATATAGGTAAAATATTCTGGAGCTTGTTAATATTTGTGAGACATTGGATGGTGTCAAGAAACTTGGTAAATTTGAGTAGTTTCAGAAGTCCAGTACCCTCAAGCCTCAGGATGATAGGCGTTTTACCTACTCCTGACTAGGTCCCTGTCAGGTGGCCATGGTACCCCATGAAGAGGATCATGAAAATCTGTCACATAGGGACAACTCCTTGAAGCCCCACTACATGTCTATGAGGCATTCCTGACCTCTACAAAATTTCAGAAGCTGTGAGGTAGATGTGTCAATTGAGGCTAGACTGTCTGTGATTGGTTACCTTAGTGTTATTTTCAGTTCTAGTTTTCTATGATATTCTCCATTTGCTCTAAGTACAAGCTTCTTCAATGAAGAATGTGAATTACTCTTATCTGTGGGTATAAGGATGAGATTTAGAATGTAGTGAGGAATTATGCTAGTCTAGGAAAGTGTCTGAAAAAGATTCTTATCTAAAAATCTATGACTTGGCCAAGCCTGAGAAGCTAGCTGGATTTACAGTACCAGTACCTTTCTGTGAGTAGTCCTTAAGTAAAATTACATATATTTTGATTTACAGAGACATGTGAGTGAAGCTTCCAGCAATTTTAAGACTATATTACCATACTGCCAATGGTTGTCCTTTATTAGTTTTGCAGCTAAAGCAGACTGTTAAATTGCTTCTGTCCATTGGCAGCTTATAGAGAATTTTCTGAAACTGTCGAAGTAGAATAAAAAAAAATTGATGGGATCTCATCCCTGGACAAAGAAGTACAGGTAATTATTGATATCTGGAAGAAGAATTACCCTGTCCTGAGAATGAGCCTCTGTTTGGTTGTTCAGTGCCCCATTTTATTTGGCCAGCCTCAAAACCATATACACAAAACAATAACAACCTTAGAAGATTGTATATATTACATACATACAGACACATATAAACATACACACACACACACACACACACACACACAGAGAGAGAGAGAGAGAAAGAGAGAGAGAGAGAGAGACAGAGAGAGAGAGAGACAGAGAGAGAGAGAGAGAGAGAGGCACACAAGTAAAAAAGCCAAAGAACAAGAGGCTATGAATTTAAGAGTGGGGGGTACCACAGGAGTGGTTTAAGAAAGAGAATATCTGGAAGGTATTGGAAAGAGGGAAGAAGGTGATATGTGATTCTATCTATTTACAACCACTTTCTATTTTCTTGCTGGGTGCTTTGACTTGAAGAAATCTTTAATGTTCAAAAATAGTTCAATAAGATCTTTTACTTAATAATTTTTTTGTCCTCATTTTTCTCTATGAAAGTTACCTACACATTTTCTCTCTTTTATTTTGGTAGGGTAACTGACCAAGAACACAAGTTTATGAGTCTTAGTAAACTGAGTTGAGTCCTAATTTCTATGTCTACAATGAAATGCTGTCTCAGATTTAATTTATCCAGTACAATGATATTTAATAGATTTTTAAAGGCTCACAAAGCTGAGCTAACACAAAACCAACCCCCTCTGGTAAAGCTCCATCTTCCATCTGGTCTGCTCCTCCATGCAGACCATATCAGCTGGCTCCATCCTTCTCACATTCCATAGCTTTCCAGTCTTTCAGGAGGTCTATGGTAACTAGGGACATAGTGCTTCCAATCTGCATCTCCAAAATAGAATACTACACAGAATTATCAAACCCAAAAGCTGGTTCTTTGAGAAAATCAACCAGATAAATTAAACCTTTAGCCAAATTAAATGACACAGAGACAGTATCCACATTAAGAAAATCAAAGATGAAAAGTGAGACATCATAACAGAAAATGATGAGACCCCCCAACACATATACAGCAGAGGACTGTCTAGTCTGAGTTCAGTCAGAGAAGATGAACCTCACCTTCTAGAGACTGGAGGCTCCAAGGAATTTAGAGGTCTGGTGAGATTGGGTAGGGTGGGATGGGGACATCTTCCTGGAGACAGGAGGGTGGGAAGCAGGTATTTGATGTGGAACAGTCAGAGGGTAGACCAAGAGGGGAATAAAATCTTGAATGTACAATTATTAAAAAAATAAATTAAATAATGAAACAAACAAACAAAAATCAGATCTTACAAAAAACAAGCCTAAACTCAACAAAACTTAAAAATCTATGTGAATTGTGTAGTTTTGTAGACAGATACCAAAGTTAAATTTAGATGAAGTAAACTGTGTAAACAGTCCCATAATCCATAAAGAAAGAGAAGTATTCAATAAAAAAATAACCTCATAGATCAAAATAAGCCCAGGGCAAGTTGGTTTAGTGCAGAATTCTACTAGACCTTAAGAGAAGAGCTTGTACCAATTATTCTCCTGTAACTATTCCACAAAATAGAAACAGAAGGAATGATACCTATTTAATTTTAGGAAGCCACAGTCAGTCTGATACTAAAACCACATAGAAATCCAAAAAAAAAAAAAAAAGAAAGAAAAGAAAAAAAAAGTAAAAAAGAGAGAGAGAGAGACCTTCATGCCAATTTGTCTTTTAAATCTCGATGTAAGAATACACAATAAAATTCTCTCAAACTAAATCTAAGAACACATCAAAACCATCATTCACTGTAAACATGTAGGCTTCATCCCAGGGATGTAGGGTTGGTTTAGTATATTAAAATCCATATCTAATTATTATATATGTAATTATATGATAATATACTATATAAATAAACACAAGAAAGTCACATGATCATCTCATTAGATACTGAAAAAGCCTTCAACAATATACAATACCCATTCATGTTAAAAGTCTTGAAGAGATAAGGCATTCATGGCACATAACTAAACATAATGAAAGCAATATATAGCAAACTAACAGCCAACATCATATTAAATGGAGAGAAACTAGAAGCATTTCCATTAAAATCAGGGACAAGAGAAGGCTGCCCACTTTCTCCCTATGTATTCAATATAATCCTTGAAATTACACCTAGAGCAATTATATAACCAAATGGAGATCAAGCAGATAAATATTGGAATGGAAGAATTCAAAATATTACAATTTTTGGATGATAATGATAATATATAAAAATAACCCCCAAAATTCCATCCAAGAACTCCTATGGCTGATAAACAACTTCAGGAAAGTATCAGGATATAAAATTCACTCTAAAAATCAATAGCCTTCCTTTGTACAAAAAATAAATGGGCTGAGAAAGAAATTATGCAAACAACATCCTTCCCAATAGCCACAAAAAATGTAAAATATCTTGGTGTGATTCTTAACAAACAAATGAAATATTTCTATGACAATAACTTTAAATTCCTGAGGAAAGAAATCGAAGAACACCTCAGAAGATGAAATGATTTCCCAAGCTAATGCATTTGTAAGATTAACAATGAAAGTGGCCATCTTACCAAAAGCAATCTACGGATTTAATGCAATCTCCATGTAAATTCCAATACAATTCTTTACAGACTTGGGAAGAGCAATTCTCAACTTGATATGGAAAACCAAAAAACCCAGGATAGCCAAATATTTCTCAATAATAAAAGTTCTTCTAGGAGAATCACCATCCTTGACCTCAAGCTATACTATAGAACAATAGTGATAAAAACCACATAGTATTGGTATAGAGACAGGCAAGTAGATCAATGAGAAAGAAATGAAGACACAGAAATAAAATCACACACCTCTGGAGACTTATTTTTGACAAAGAAGCCACAAAAATACAGTGGAGAAAAGAAAGCATCCTCAATAAATTGTGCTAGCATAACTGGTGGACTGCATGTAGAAGAATGAAAATGATCCATATTTATCATCTTGCACTAAGCTCAAGTCATAGTGGATCAGAGATCTCAACATACATCCAGATACACTGAAATTAATGAAAGAGAAAGTAGGAAAGAACCCCAGACTCATTTGCACAGAGGGAAATTTCCTGAAAAGAACACCAATGGCTCGGGCTATATGATCAACAATTGATAAATGTACCTTATGAAACTGAAAAGCTTTTGTAAGGACAAATCAGCAACCTCCACATTGGACAAAAGTCTTCACTCACCCTATATCCGATAAAGAGCTAATATCCAAACTATACAGAGAACTTCAGAAAAACAAATAACCCAATTAGAAGATAGGATAAAGAGATAAAGAATGAATACTAAGCAGAGGAATCTCAAATGGCTGAGAATCACTTAAAGAAATGTTCAACATCATTAATCATCAGGGAAATGCAAATCAAAACCACCTTGAGATTCCAGATTAAACCCATCAGAATGGCTAAGATCAAAAACTCAAGAGACAGCCTATGCTGATATGTGCTTGCAGGCAAATGGATTGAACAAGAGAATATCATCCTGAGTGAGTTATCCCAGACTCAAAATTATATGCATTATATGTACTCACTGATAAGTGGATATTAGCAAAACAGTACAGAATATCCAGAATATCACCTACAGATCTCAAGAAATTTAATAAGCAGGCAGGGCTACGTGAGGATGCTTCAATCCAAGTTAGAATGTGTTCATTCAGAGATGATGCACTTAACCCTCAAGAGACTGGAGGTCATAGGGAGTTTAAGAGTCAGGTGGGGTGGGAGTTGGGGGCATCCATATGGAGACAGGGGTGTAGGGAGGAGGTATGGGATGTGGAACAGTCAGAGGGTGGATAAAGAGGGGTGATAAAATATGGAGTGTAAATAAATAAATAAATAAATTTTAAAAATTCAGACCCAGAAATGTCCAAATCTAAAAGAACTGCAGGGACAAAAATGGACAAGAGACTGAAAGGAAGTGACCAGCTCAACTTGGGATCCATCTCATGTGGGACACCAAGGTCTGGCACTATTACTGATACTATGATGTACTTATAAATAGGAACCTAGCATATCTTTCCTCTGAGAGGACCTACCAGCAGCTGACTGAAACAGATGCAGATACTTACACCCATTTATTAGACTGAAGTTGAGGACCCCTATGAAGGAATTAGGGGAACGATTGAAGGAAATAAAAGGGAGGGGTACCCTGTAGGAAGACCAGCAGTCTCAAGAACCCCTAGGATGTCCTAGAGACTAAGTCTCCAACCAGGGAGCAAACACAGGCTGGTCTGAGGCCCTGGCACAAATATTAGCAGACTGCCTGGTCTGGCCTCAGTGAGAGAAGATGTACCTAATTCTGGAGACTTGAGACCCCAGGGAAGGGGGATACCCTGAGGACAGAGAGGGGTAGCACCCTCTTGGAGAGGGGGTGGGGGAATGGGGTAAGGTAATGTGTAGGGGGGAGGTGTAGCAACAACTTGTATGTAATTACATAAAATAATTAAACATTTGCTTTAAAACTGGTCTGACTTTTGTATTTCTTTTACCAGAAATAGCTAGTTGTATTTTTTTAACAGTTAAAAATTTTCAAAATTCAAAAGGATAAATAGCTGCAGGAAACCTACTTCCTAGAGCTCTGACATGGAGCAAAGCAACAGATACTAAAACATGGCTCCCGTGCTCCATACCACTCTGAGGAAGGAACAGTGTCTCAAATATTTCAGAATATTAGATGTTTTAAAAGCTCCTATATTGAGTAACTCACTGGGAAGCTACCTACTGGCACCTCTGGGAGATTTGGGAGGTCTTTATAAAGTTCCATAGAACTTGCTTCCTTAAAGTATACTTTAAGTTTGAGGTCCCACTCAAAATTTCTCAAGCTGTTCTACAGCCATGGGCTTACAATATCTGTAAAAGCAAATGGGCAAGAACTCCTTTCAGTGGCCCAGAAGCTAGCTATAATACACAGTAAAGCAAAGGGCCTATATCAGAGAAGATACACTAAACCTTCAAGAGACTGGAGGCCCCAGGGAAAGAGGAGGTCTGATGGGGTTAGAGAAATTTGGGGACATCCTCGTGGAGATGAGGGGGCAAGAGGTACAGGATGTGGAAAAGTCAGAGGGTAGACCTGGAGGGGGATAAAATCTGGAGTGTAAAAAAAAAAGATTAAATAAAATAAAAAATAAAGAGTAAGTAGGGAATAGTCTTGGAGACATTGCCAAAGGAGACAACTTATTAAACAGACTATCAATAGCAGAGATATTGAGATCAGTTATTAATTAGTGGAAACTTGTGAACCTGAAAAGCTTTCCTAGTGCAGAGGGTACCAAGTGTAACATGGAGCATAATTTCCAGTCTCATTGGTAGGCACAGCTGTTTATAGAGACAAGAGTGTCTAAAAGCTGTGTAAAAGTATAATTAAAAAGTCAGGAAACTGATGAACTAGGAACCATTAGCAATTTCAGGGTGGGATTAGGAACACCACAGTCATTGAGAATCCCAAGCAGGCTAAGTTTTGGGTCAAAAGCTTGAAGATTACAAAAATTTTTTCATGGGTATTTTCAATAATCTCCATGAAATGAGTTATCATCTAGATATTTTCAGAAATAAGTATACCTTGGTTTAATATTGAAGAATTAAAAAAATGAAACCCAAGATGAAGAAATAGCATATTTAACATCTGCCACATTTTTCATAAAATTATTGGAGAAAAATAGTCATATTGTATTTCTTGTTATTCCAGAAGACTATTTGCTGTGCTCCAATTTATCTCTTTATAATTAACACAGAGTCCAAGCTCAAATCCCCATGTTCTACTTAGTAAAAAAAAAAATCTCTTTAGTCATATTTATGGATGAAGCAAAGGACAATCATTTACTAGCATCCTCTGGATATTCTGAGATGAGTTCCTATATCCTGGGATTTTCTGTGATATACTTGGGCATATCAGTGTCATCCTCGTGTGGATTTTGTTGCCTACCCTGTGGAGACTTGATAATGTGCCAAGAATATTTTACCTTCCATTAGAAGTTCCCTTAAGTATGCTCAGGGTTCATCTAGATTCTGAGAAATTCAGCTTTGGTTTCTGATGATGCTCAAGGCTGTCATCTTCTGTGAGTATGAGAAAATATTGTTTATAATTAAGATCTAGGCAGATGGTCCTCAAGCTGACATTTTCAGTCATATCCTAATTTTGGTAAATGTATCTACAATTAAATAAAGTCTTCAGCATTCTGATATGCAAAGTGGGATGCACTATATACTCATCAGACAGTCTCCCCACTCCTTTCACCAGCAGTTCATACAACAATATTCACCATCACCTTACCTCTTTTCATGAGTTAGCAAATCACATGGGAGTTTAAGGTAGGCAAGTCTGGCTATCTTCTCTACTTCTCTCCCCATTTGTTTGTTTTGGTTTTGATGTCCTAATGTCTCCTAGGAATCAACGAGCACAGTTATCATTCATATTTAATGCCCAATCTTCTTTGCTCAAAAGTTTCACATGGGTTATTACTATAGTATGTGTGTGTGGGTCCATGTATAGGGTGTGTCCTGTGTGAGTTTGTGTGCATGTGTGTGTATGTGTGTATGTGTGGGTACGTGTGCTGCTATTTTTGATGGTATATTTTGCCAAAAACAAACAAACTAACTAACGAAAAACCAAAAAAGACTTCTCCACACAGTCCATAAATATTGTGAGTAGTCCTTATATACAGTTCTTTACTTTGTTCCTGGAGCATGCCCATGTTTTCAAAGGAACATAATTGCTTTGTGTTTGAAGTACTTGATGTCATGGCTCAGAGATTCTGTTGGTCAATTTGCCAGTGTGTCTTGACTGACTCCAAGATTTCTCCTAGCCTAGCAGATGGTAGTATCTGAGTGGCTTGTGCTCACTTCACTCATACTGGGAGGCAAACTCTATAGCAAGAAAATAAAACATCTCCAACATTTATGTTTAATTTCCAATAAATGAGATTTTATGTTCAGGATAGAGAAAGAAAATCCATAATTTAGGAGCCATCTATTATACACTTTTTCATTAAAATTTTAATCCACAATCAAAACACATACAGAAAACAGCTTCTCAGTAGGTTCACTACCTGCTCCATCACAATTTCCCCTTCCTTCATTACCTTGAGTAAACATAATAACCAGACCATAATAATGGCCATATAACATCTGCCCCCTTTTTAATACTACTGTAATCTATGTATCCACACTTTCCCATATTGCATATGAGTCCATTGCAGATTTAATTTTCTTATTCTTTGATCTGTTTTGTTCAACAATTTTGCTGACATGGAAGATTTTCTTCTTAATTTTGATACTGTTTGAAAATGCATATTTTGAGCAATATATGTTCAAATGACATTATGTTATAAGGTAAAGGCACTGCTATCCACGACCTCTGAGCCCCAGATAAATGAAAATTCAGAAATGCTCTGTCAAATATTAACAAAAAATTTTCTAAAAACATGCAGATTTTGATATGCAGAAGTTTACATTGAGTAGTTTGTATGTTTAGATATATTTTGTAGTGATATTTTCCATGTAAATTTCGTATTCATTTTGGTGTCCAACTGTCACAGTACACTGCTCTGGAAGAATGGAGTGAAGCCTCGTACAGGTGGAGTTCTGCCGGGTCCAGATGATACTGAGAGTAAATGTTGGGAGTGAAATGTACGGAGTGGCAAGAAAGGCCTTCTTCAAATATCTTCAATGAAACAGCTCTCTGAGATGGTGTTAGCTTGTGCATACTTCTTTATTTAGGGCGGCCATGTACACACATACTTTATTCCTGATGAACCAAGGTATTTAGAGTTTTTGGGAAGTGGGGTGAGAATATCCAGGATGTGCAGAGATCATTGGCTGAAGTTTAAGGAACTGAGATGCCTCACTAGCACGGGGAGGCGTTCCAGGAATCTCAAGTGCAGGACTACATGAAGTTCCTCAGAAATGTGGGTTTGGGACCAAGATGCCAGGTGGAGAAGCAGCAGCCTTACTGACAAAAGGAGTCTGCCGTTTTCCCACTAAGCTCAGGACATTCTGGTAATACCACAGGGATTCCTGACAGGTAACTACATTTTTGAAAGTTTTGATAAATGGGAGATAGTTATATAATAGTTATACAATAACTATTAGTTATATAATAACTATCTCCCATTTATCAATAAAAATTTATCAAATAAATTTAACAAAAATAAAAAATTTATCACAATAGTTAATTGTTCTTCAACCCCTTTCGCATTACATTCTCTAGTGCTAGCAATCAGAAATCTGGGTAGCTATGAACAAGGAAAAATGAATACTCTTGTAACACTACTAAACTAAGCATATATTCTAACAGATTTGTTTTATTATTTTAATTTTTATTAGATATTTTCTTTATTTAAATTTAGAATGATATCCCCTTTCCAGGTTCCCCCTCGCTGAAAAAAAAAGCCCTGTTCCCTCCCCCTACCCCTGCTACCAACCCATCCTCTCCCACTTCCTGGCCCTGGCATTCCCTTACATTGGGGCACAGAACCTTCACAGGACAGAGGGCCTCTACTCCCATTGATGACCAACTTGACATCCTCTGATACATATGCAGCTGGAACCATGAGTCCCATGAAGTGTACTCTTTGGTTGGTGGTTTAGTCCCTGGGAGCTCTGAGGGTACTAGTTACTTCATATTGTTGTTCCTCTCAAGGGGTTGCGAACCGTTCAGCTCCTTGGGTCCTTTCTCTAGCTCCTTAACTCGGACCCTGTGCTCAGTCCAATGGATTGCTGTGAGCCTCTCCTAGATTAATCGTGCAATGGCAGAGCCTCTCAGGAGGCAGCTATATCAGGCTCCTGTCAGCCCGCACTTGCTGGCATCCACAATAGTGTCTGGGTTTGGTGATTGAATATGGAAAGGATTCCCAGGTGCAGCAGTCTCTGGATTGTCCTTTCTTCAGTCTCTACTCCATACTTTGTCTCTGCATCTCCTTCCACGGGTTTTTTGTTCCCCCTTCTAAGAAGGATCAAAGTAACCACACATTGGTCTTCTTTAGTTGGTTTGTGGATTGTACTTTGTGTATTCCAAGCTTCTGGGCTAATATCCACTCATCAGTGAGTGCATACTATGTGTATTCTTTTGTGATTGGGTTTCCTCACTCAGGATGATATTCTCCAGATCCATCCATTTTCCTAAGAATTTCATAAATTCATTGTTTTTAAGCACTGAGCATTTACTCCATTGTCTAAATGTACCACAGGCCTCAACAGACACAAGAACATCTATCGGATTTCTAATCACTATAGGTTCTCTAATCTCTGACAGTTTTTCAGGTTTTCCTTTGTATGACCTTAGAATATTGACATTTATGTTTCAGATATTTATGAGTAATTTCCTTACATTTAAATTTTCCTGATGTATTGTCATGACTAGTTGTAGATAAGTATATAAGTGATACTTTTTAAAGGAAGAATACCAAAGACACAAAGTTTTTTCTCATTGCTTTATATTGTGGGGCATCTAGTATCAATATGTTATCACTGAAAAAAAACATATGAACTTTGATAATTTGGCTTTTGAAATAGAGTTCTTGTGTTCCTAGTTCAAAAAAAAATATGATTATGCTCTGATCTCTGGGAAGAATCATTTTCTTCATTCCTATCTTCCTTATAACTTTTGAATTTGACTTGAAAAATACTTTTTTTAAAGTTAAAATATGATCACACCATTTTCTTCCTTTCCCTTTCTGATCGTCAACCACTTGCATGCCTTGCGTTCTCCCACTTAAATGTAGGAGATGATGGTGATGATATTCAACATATTTTGAATCTATGTTCTTCAAGAATATTTGACTGTAATTTCCTTTTCTTTGGTTATGAGTTTATCAGATTTATTTTATTATACTGTAATAGTAGGTTTGTAGAAGGAGTTTCAAAGTTTTCTTCTGTTTCTCCTTTCTCTTTTTTCAGATTTTCTTTTCCATTGAAAACCTTTAAGAAGTATTGGTTGTAAATCTTTGAAAGTTTGGTAGATTTCACGTAGGCCTGAACCTTTTCTGTTCTGTGGCTTTTTATCACTCTATTGTTTATTTCATTGATCTCTTATAGGTTTAATTTGGGTAGTTTGGATGAATATTAAATTAGTAAAACCTAAAAATTTATTTATTTCTTGTAGATTTTCTAACAATCAAGTGCAAGTTTTCAAGTATCCATGTAAAATATTTTGAGTCATTTGTGATCTGTTGTAATGTTTCCTTGATTCTGATTCTGTTAAATTAATTCATCTCTTTCTTTTGATCTCTTGTATTCTCAAAAAACCCCAAATCAAAACAAACAAGCAAATAACCCCTCTAAAACCAAACCAAACCAACCAACCAACCAAACAAACAAACAAACAAGCAAAAAAACCAAAAAAATAATATAAAACAAAATAAAGACCTTAGCTTCTTGGTTCTTGGTATAATTTTCTTTGGATATTTTTATTAATTTCCTTCAATTCTTTATGACTTTTTACTGTCAGCTGGATTCAGATTTGGTCCATTCTTTTTCCACACAATTTTGAGAAGTGGAATTAATGTGTTGGATTTTGTCATTATTTTACTATTACTGAGTTTTTAAAGTAGAAGCTTTTCAATTTCCCTTATTAAGACTGCTTTTAATGTTTTCCTGAGATTTTGTTGTATTATGTCTTCATTTCCATTTAGTCCCAGTAGTCTTTCTATCATTCTTGATTTCTTCTTTGAACCGCACTTACCAGAGATTTGTTTGCTGCTTATCTTAAGTTTTATTGCATTACATTCAGATAAAGTAAATTAAGTTATTTTAATTTTCTAAATATATTAAAAGTTGTTTGGTATCACAGGATATGGTCTGTTTTAAAGATGCTTCCACAAGCTACAAACCACAATGTTTATTACTTGATGTTATGTGGAGTATGATGTACATATCTGTTAAGGTATTTTAATATATCTATAGCCATCTACGTTGAAATCAAAGTAAGCAGAAAACTCTGCTGTCTCAAACTTTACCATGTTCCAGTAGTTCACCATCTTTTACCTTCTAAAAAATATGAGATTATAATGTAATTACTGCATCACACCCTTGCATAGATACCCAAGCCCTCCCATAAACACCCCTTTGCTCTGTTTCAAATTCATTTCCTCATTTTTCATTGTTATTGCATGCATATACATTTTTTAGTTGCCTTTAGATTTTGTGTTGAACATGTTCATTCTCAAAAAAATCACTGTTGACATACATATGGTATTTCTGAATTTATAACTTTCAAACATCTCTACTTTTAGCCTCACATTATTTATCATTTTTGTTTTGTAGAATTTATTTGCTCATTCACTACTACTTTTAGATTTTTCTATCCCATGATTTATGAAAATCAAATAGTGCTGCATATAGTATTTTAACCTTTATATATTTAAACATCATTGTTAAATTGTATATAGAGATATATTTGTAATACTGTTAGAACCACTTGTCATAATCTTTATCCTACCTTTTGAAACTTCCATGTATGGTAGGTATTACCAGGATTTGCTTTCTTCCTTTTGTAAAAAAAATTAAAAATAATTTCTTCTCCTATATAATACTTTCGGAGCAGAATTTCCTTCACTGCAGTCCTGCCAGCTCCAACTCTACTTCTCTTCTCCCACAGATGTTCTCATCCCTCCTTTTCCTCTTCATAAAAAAGCAGGTCTCAAAGAGATGACATCCAAATGGAACAAAAGAAAACGCAAAGCCTGTATAAAGATTTGACAATATACCTCAATTGGAGAAAAAGAGACTTAAGAGCATGTAAAAGAGTGGGAGACACACATCCCTTGACTGTTAGAAGTCCCACAAAAACACCAAGCAAACACCCATAACTATATATACGTAGGACATGGTATAGATCCATGAAGGCTACATTTCAGTCCCTTTGAGCCCATATGAATCCTCCTAAATAGATTCAGTGAACCACGTTCTCCTAGTATCCTCCATACACTATGACTCCTACAATCTTTCATCACCTCTTCATTGGGTTCCCTGAGCTCTGAAAGAAGGGACCTGATGGAGACCTAAAATTTATACTCTCTTTTCTCATAATCTCTGGATGTGTGTATCTGTACCTGCTCCCATCAGCTGGTAGAGGAAACCTTTCTGCTGCTGCTGAGAGAAGATACTAATCTATGGGGATATTAAAATATCATTAGAAACCCTTCCTTTCTTTCTTTCTTTCATTCTTTCTTTCTTTCTTTCTTTTTTTTTTTTTTTTTTTTTTTTTTTTTTTTTTTTTTTTGCCACCAGCGTTTGATTGTATCTAAGGTCTGTGGATTATTCAGTCTCAGATTCCTGATCAAACAAGCACTATAAGACATAGGTGCACTATTGTGATGTAAGCCTCAAGTTAAAGCAAACACTGGTTGGCCATTTCCACAAGCTCTGCACTACCATTGCCCAAACACATTTTGCAGGCTGGACACAGTATAGGTGCAGGTGCAGGGCTTTGTGACTTGGCTGGTGCTCAGGTTTCTTTTATTCTAGCCTGCAGAATAAGTGCTCATGCCAAAGAGATGAGAATTTGGGAGTGAATTCTCTAAGTTCTCATCAGTTTGACCTCTCTCCATTAAATAAGCTATGTGCATGTTTTCATTGGCAATGGGGCACTGGTGTCAGTTTGTGGAGAGTGATGCTTTGTCCTAGCATCATGTAAATGACATCATTATTCTCAGAGACATTCCTACTTGATATGTTTGTAGCACTGATAGTATTTAAGTATACGTGAAGACTCAAAATAAAATTATATTTCTATTTTATGATAATCAAATCATGCACAACAGATTTTTCTTCTTCATATGTGTTTGCCTCAGAGGCTGAATATTTTTGAGAATACTATAGTATCATAATATCCTATTTTATTATTACATATAGATTAGTAAAACCTGAGCAGTTGACCTGGAAAATGCAATATAAATCAGTCATCAGGGATCATAAATCATCTATCAGTTATGGATTAAGAGTGCTTTGTCACTTATTTTCAAGTTGTGATGATATTGCAGTACAAGTAGCTCTTTTTCACAGTAGTTTTAATAGAAACATCTACAACATTAGTATAGCATTCTGGAATTTGTTACCTTGAATGTAAGATAAAGCTTTTGTGTTCCTAATATGATTCTCATGAGGATGAAAACTCAGCATAATAGCAAATACTATGTTAGTGACCTTTATGATCTCCTACTGGACATCTCATGGTTTGACTCTTTTGCCATTTCAGTTCCTTTAACAGCCAGTTGGTTACTAACAGCAAGCATTAAACATCTATATTACCTTAGGTTCTAATATTATACAGATTAATAGCAGATACTTTTTAATAATAATAAATCATAAATTTATTTATTAAATGATATAAAAAATTATATCATTCTCCACATCTATACTATGCCTATGAAATATGCCAAGGATGTTCTGTCTTCTGAATGAAGACTAGCTTGGTGCTAGTTGTAGTTGTTACAATATGGTAAAGTGTCAACTCTATTTTTGGTGCTTGGAAAAAGAAAATTCAAACTGACATGAAGTTCCCAATGACTGAGTGGTCCAATTGTTTTTAACTTGTCCTTTAGTTGATTTATTAAATAGTAACTATATTATTATATTTCATGCTACATCCATATGATTAGATATTAAGGAAAAAACTATAAATATAATTGGGTAAAAGACAGTGGCACTCAGATGGATGTACCCAATTGCATTCCATGAATAAAGTTTTAATTTCATGCTTTTAAATTCATTTATGTTTGACATTTTATGTATAATAGTACCTATGTCTTCATTACACCTACATGGTTTTCTGTTTTCTTACTAATTTATAAGATTATATATCTATAAAACACTTATATAAAAATTATTTATCCCGTCATATATATCAAATATTTGCTTAAGCATAACTTCTGTTTATATAGTTTCTTTATAATATTAATAGAGAGATGAAAATTATTTCTTTAATATAGCATATGATTATGATACTTTCCTTTATACTGTGTTTTGTTTAGTGTAGAAGAATTTTAACCTAGCAACAGGATGCTTTGGTAAGTGATCACATCCAAAGATATGATCTGGCAGGAATGCAGTTATGTCCTAGGTTACAATATGATCTGGTTTGAATACATACATGTCTTTGGTACATATCATTAATCCCTAACAATGAAGATGTGGTTAGTTTGTTAAAGGAAGCAGCTATGTTTTACAGTGACTTAAATTGATGTGCAGACAAAGTGAGATATCAGAGGAAGATTTGACAAAATGAGTCAGAGATGGGATATATCAACTCACAGGAGAATAGAGAGGAAGATAAGCTATTTTAAGATCAGGGAGAGAGAAAAAGGGGATGGGGTTGATGGTAGGTGATGTGTTTGTGGCAGATTTATCAGGACAGTTTTACAAAAACAGTTTACAGAGAAAACAAGCAACAACACAGGTAAAGATAGAGTGAGCTAGAGAATGTGAAGGAGCCAGAAGATTAGAACATTTGCTCAAGTTAATATTAAGCCAGACATAGCAACTCAGTTAGAAGCCAGGAGAAGCCAGTTGAGTTAGTCAGCTTGGAAGAATAGATTGTATACAATCTGGAAGCTTCCAGGTTTAAGCTTGTGGATATTTAGAGCAAGGATGGAAACTCTCTGGACTTACCCAGTGCTGTGTATTCATACAGCTTGGGTATGACTCTCTTCTCATCACTTCATTTGAAGCAATAAAAGACATATTTACAGTTTAGTTCTTCTCTATTATGTGAATATTTTAGCACATATTCAGTAGCTCTTAATTTGTTTCTCACTAAAAGTTCATGAAGCAAAAGAGACAAATCACATAATGAGATAATATAGTTTAAATTCATTTATCCCCTTCTGTGTGTAAGTAAAACATTTAGATTGTTGTTAAGGAATATGCTAGTTTTGTAAATTAGTGGTAACAATTTTTCTATTAAAATCCAGGACTTTGCTAGCACTGAACAGTTAGCTAGCTTTCCATTGTCAAATATGTTTTTCTCTTGTTAATTGGGTTTTAAATACAATTAGAGAGCTGTTTGTCATCGCAAGTATACATATCTCATTACTGCAACCTGAGGATATGCTGGTTACTTATAGGAGTCATAAATATTACAGTTGGGTAAGAAAGGTAGTTATTCCTCCTTTCGGAAGTTGTATGGAACCTTTCAGTACTATGAATACTGATCACTCATGAATCCAAGACTTGGGGATTCCCTCCCTGCTGAAGAGGGAATGGGAGGATTGTAAATGCTCAGTCCTGCTCTCCTAAGCATTATTGAGTATTACTATAGCCATTTTGTTCCATGTCTGCCAGCTACTTTGTATTATTGGTGACACAGAAATTCCACAGCTTGACTCAGAGGTGGGTCAAGTTGACGACGTATCATGTTATACTCTGAATTTTGTTATCTTTCAAACAATTTCCCAAACACAGGACTAATCAAATTAAAGATCAGCTTGAATTGTTATGTGTAAACTACCAAAATAGCTTGATTCAGGGCTTACCAGCCTCTATGTTTCCTCCACCTGTATTTGAGATCATTGTATTTTTATTTTTTCTTTATAAATTGATCTTTGGACATATTCAGGGTTGCAGTGTTAGCTTCTGAGGCTAGGCTATATCCCTTATTAGGGATGCCTTCAATAAGCCATTCTTTCTTAATTGCAAAGGTAGTCTGTATGGTTTATGTCGCAATTTCTGTATCCCAACAATCAAAGACAAAGAATCAGTGAGTTTTGTATAAGACTGCATCTCCTAAGAATATCAGAAGTGACACTTAAATGTCTCACCAGTATAGCTTTACAAAAGTGAGCTGAACAAGGATATCACCAACAGATATGCCAAAGTGTTGGTAGAAGTGTCCATAAGATGTTGACCTTAAGAAAGAACTATAGCCAATAAAGGAATGCTAAGAGTGGGGAAAACATTTTTCTCCAGCAAAGAACAAATTGATTGTCAAATTATCCATAAAAACATACAAGTAAACACCAAACAGTTTACATTTAGGAACATGTAATAACAGTTAATGGAACAAAGGCCTTGAATTGTAAAGAGAGAAAGTATCAGTAATTGGGAGTGTTTGAAAAGAAGAAAATGAAAGGGAGGAATATTGTAATTATAATCTCCAAAATAAAACAATAGAAAACTACTTTGTACTGAGAATATATTAAATATATATTAAATATATAAATATATATAAATATATATATTTATTTAATAAATATACATTAATTAAATATATATTAAATATATAAATATATTTATTATATTCTCAGTACAAATATAATATATTTCATATATAAAAGAAAGCCCATAGGTATTTGAGGCTGTAATCCAGTAGTAGAGTTCCTCTCTAAAATGTATGGTACCATTGGTTTGAGCCCTGACACTGCAAACAATCAGCCATATAACCCCACAAACAGAAATGTAAAAATGTTTTATTTGCCTGACATAATTATCATATCAGAGGCTTACTGCTGAATAAACTCACTATTTCTAGCCACTTCTAAACTCTGGCTGGCCAGTTCAACTCAGCTGTTCTTGATAAAATGCTTCTCCAAGCTCACTAATTCAGTTTAGTTTCTTTCTCTCAGATTCCCACTGAATTGCTTTATTTGACCTCAAACTAACTCTGGCAACTGTTTCTAATTTTCTGGCTCATTCTTGTTCTCTATCTTTTACTGCCTCTGATGTCCTGCACTGATGAACTGACAAATGAATTCAACCATGCTGCACCACATTTACTGCTCTGATTCCCAGCTGACTGTCTCAACTCAACTTCACTGAACTCATCTCAATGCCAATACTTTCTTCCTGTACTACTCTTAAATAGCCTCCCTTTCCTGTCTGTTATTATGAGAGTCGGGCATATCCTATCTCAGATTTATTCTACCAGATCATTCTCTGATTCATCATTTTGTCTGCCCCTGAATTAGGCTTCATTGTGGATAAAGGTATGTACTAAAGGCATACCAGTATTCCAGCTAGAGTGATTAAAACTGTGTGGTGTGGTGTGTCTGCATTCCAGATAGATCATAAGCAATTTTTATTCCCTGGGTATAATTGTCAGAGGGTTACTGTTAAAAAAAAAAACTCACTCTTCCTAAGCCTTTCTGAATTCTGGCTGACTGGTTCAACTCAATTGTTGTGACTCAATCTCCTTTCCAACTGACTGATTCAAACTGACTGCGCTCAGCTTCTGACTGAATTTCTCTGCTTGGAAATATTGCCTCTAAACTCTGCAAAATGAACTTCACCAAACCCAACTCCTGAACTCTCTCAACTCCTCTGTGGTGCACTCCACTCACTCCTAACTCTGTCTCCCTGTGCTGCTCTCTTATGTTGCTTTCTTTATCCTGTCTGTTTACATGAGAGTTAGGCATATCCTATCTCTAACTCATTCTCTCAAGTCTTTCTCTGATTGGTTACTTTGTCTGCCACTCAATTAGGTGTCTCTTTCAGATCTGGCTGCTTCATTCTACAAACTAACTTTTAATACATTGTTTGGGATCAAAGGCATATACTATGTGCACATCTGTATTCTAGTGAGAACAATCATGTGGATGGAATACAATCCTTCGACACAGAGATATGTATAACAATATAAAAAGTCAGTTAAAAAAATAGACCCAAATCTAGAAAAGATGAAAATATTCTCACTTTTCCAGAAACCAAGTAAACCAAAGTAAAAAGATACTGAGATATTTTC
This sequence comes from Mastomys coucha, assembly GCF_008632895.1. Classification (NCBI taxonomy): domain Eukaryota; kingdom Metazoa; phylum Chordata; class Mammalia; order Rodentia; family Muridae; genus Mastomys; species Mastomys coucha. The sequence goes on along the minus strand of NW_022196896.1, from coordinate 78,754,409 downwards.
CTACACTTAATATAAAAAAAAAAATACAAATCGCATGAATATTGTAAAAATATAGATCAATTTTTTGGTTTGGGGAATATAAAAATATTTTATGGTAGACATATAAGTAGAACAACCCAGGAAAACACAGCATAGAAGAGATGCATAACCTACAAGTCAGCATTTCTATATCTGGATTTATCCTTCCCAGAGATGGTAGGAACATTCCGACTAATATGTACAGAGTTGGTAACAGCATCACTTAAATACATCAAGACTAAAAAAACAGTGCAAATACGCGCAGAGTATATAGATGAACTACAACATATGGATATTGTTATTGTACAATGTACAGATGAGCTGCAGCATATGGAAAATATCAGAGTCATGAAAACATAATACTGAGTAAATAGGCAAAACTTAGAAGAAGCAATGTGACGAACATATGATTGAGAAAAATCATGAAAATCTGAATGTATGCAGATCATAAGCAAAGTCCAAATTATGTTTAGATATCAATAAAATAGAGAAAAGTAAATGCCATAAATGTAGCTTTAATAATGGGTACTAGGATAGGTGTATGATAACAAGAGACAGAAAGACCTATGAAATACATGGAGCATTTTAATTATTCTATAAATAAATGAAAAGTACTTAATAATTTTAGATTCAATTCAATGTTTGTTATGTCATAATATAATTATTATAAAGATCATTTAAATTTTCCCTCTTTAAATTTAACTTCATTTAAATAACATAAATGTGAGTGTCATGTACTGATGGAGATTTGTTCATTACTATTATAATATAATTCATACCTTCATTATTATTTTATCTTATTAGTTATTATAATATAATATATATATATTCTTTAGACTTTATCTATATTTTAAACATTTAATGTATTACTGTTAAACTGTTAAAGGGATGAGAAATTTTGTTATTCCTGATTGGATAGTGACATATATTTTAGTTTTAATAAGTTTTTTTGTTGACAAAGAACTTTTGAAGTGTCTAAAAAGAATCTGCATAAAAAAATTAAATGTTGCTAAGTCCAGTATAATTAAATTATTTAGCCCCGGATCCCACTAAGTAGATTTGGTCATATTCAAACACACTATTCTCCGATGTCTCAGTTTGCTGAAACCTAGACTATTTCCAATTAGTTTTAGAATGTCTCTGAATTCAGATCACATTTTCAGATATAATGTAATTTTTTTTTAATGCTGGCACTTTTAATCATGAAAATTAAGCTATATCTCAGGATGTCTAAGAAACTGGTTAGGTATCTGACCAAGACTATTGCAAGGGGAACCTGAGTAGCCTCTTAATAACTTACACATTCCCATTTGAGAGCAAGCAGGTCAGCACTATGACAGAGGAGCAAGATAAATTAATGATTAGACGTTCAAGTCCTAACTCAGGATCATGGGTACTTAAATGTTTTTCCTCTATTTCTGCTTTACATGTGTTTGATCATATTATTCATTATTTGGTCATATTTTTGTATGTAAACTGGCACATTAAGGATGAATAAAATCATTGTATTACATTACATTATTATCATATGAAATAGCTCAATGTGATGTAAATTGTGAATTACTAGAATTGTAAAACTCTTCAAAAATATTCAGTTTAAAACAGTGTTCTATCTAAGGGTTAGAAAGTGTTTAGGATGATGACCCCACTGAAGATATAAAGTATATTTGCAGTTACTGATCAGAGCAGTGTTTCATCTACACTCAGAGTGCAGTTAAGAACTAGTTCCACAGGAAGCTTTCAGACAGCAATGGCCTTATGAGAATCTGAATAATCTAAGACATGAGAAAAAAAAATGAATGGTAGACAATGCTAAATAGCTGGAGTATTTAAACATAACCATTGAGTAAAATGATCTAAGTAGTGATAACTACAGTATAGGGAGGTAAATACAAGAAATGATCAAACTTGTGGAATTTATTGTGAACATATGTTTCAGAACCCACATAAGAGTGAAGACAGATTATTGGCAGAACATGAAAGATGCTAGTATGCTTAAAGTCCAAGGTATTTAAAATTTCTGAATTACTATAATATTTAGATTTTGAACTAATACAGGCTAGAATATACTATAGGCAGTGATAAATGTCCAGATTCTATAATGAATTTAATGTAGACATCATATGAAAATCTTTGACTCATATTACACTAAGCTGCTGCATAATTATCTCCCAAAATATTAGTCTCCCTTGAATACTTAATTTATTCTAATATTGTAAAATAATAAAACCTTCAGAGTGGAGTTTCTTAGAACTTACAGATTATAAAGTTTGAATAGAATATGACTTGCAAATTTTAAATGTAGAATTTGGGGGTAAATTTAATATTTATAAAATGATAAATTGCATATCAGCTAGATTATACTAGTAATATGAAAATAGCTACTAAAAATAAATGAGTAGAAACCTCAGGAATTTGTGAAAATATAAAATTCCCCTTACATGCGTGGGTTCTGCATGTCAGCTAAAGTTTTATGCATATTTTCTCTGTCCATGATAGAGGATAAGGTGAACCCTGTGCATATGAAAATACACACACTCATATACACATACTCACACACACATATATATGTATATATATGTGCATATATACATATATATACATGATAAAATATTAAGGCTATGTCAATTTAAAATTAATTTAATTAATTTTAGAGACACTAAGACAATGTAATATAGTTTAGATGATCAGAGTCATCCAATGTTCATGTATCATGGACATCTTTGCTATCTTGTTTTCATTCTAAAAGTTTAAGGATAAGAGATATATTGGAAGGAATTTAGCTCTCTGGAGAAACATTGTTAGAGAAAATATTGACATTGGGGTCTCCCCCTCACCCTCCCTCTTTCTCCCCTCTCTTTTTCCTTGTCCCTCTGTTTCTACCTGCTTAGTATAAGGTAAATCTGTTTACTCCTCAGAATGTTACTGTAATGTGCCCCAAAACAAGGTAGCCTCAGTAACCATGGATGGCTTAAATCTGGGAAAATAAATCTTTCTTCATAATAAGTTATGTTAGTGTTTTTTTCCTACAACAGAGAAAGCTAACATAAGAATAAGGATGATTACATTATAGTCTTCATGAAGAACATTAATGTTCTAGTGAAAGATGCTTTCCTCAGACACATGAAGAAACAATGAAAAACACTATGAAATAGAAAACCTATCAGACCTGCTAACTACTAGTATGTGATGATTTCCATTGATAACTTAACTTTCCTCCTGTTGAAGGCAAATAACTTTGTGTGTGTCTATGGGAGTGTTTCCAGAATGATTTAATAGGTCTGGAAATAACCAACTGAACATGGGTGGCATTGTCCTATGGACTTGGTCCTAGACTGATTGAGAAGGAGAACATGAGAATCAATAGCCATCTGTTTGCTTCCTCACAGTAAAAGTAATATGACCTTTTGCATTGTTCTCACAATGGAATAAATTCTTTGTCATGATCAACTGTATCTTCAAACTGTAAGCCAAGATAAAACCTTTATTTATTTCATTAAGGTACTTATGCTAATATTTTGTCACAGTGACAAAAAAGGTACCTAGTACATATTTTTCCAGTATCTCAGTATTTTTGTTCTTGGAACTGTAATAAAATAGCTGTCTCTTTCTTTAAGCTACCACTTATAATGTATTTTTAAAATGATTGCAATCAGACCAAGAGAACATATAATGCTACATCTCTTAATACCAGAGCCAGATCCTGGGAGATGAATCACAAGATCATTTTGTTTCATAAATATAAAGTTTAACTACCCTAAATAATATGACTTTGACATCACTAGGTAGTATCTTGTGGGAGCATTGTACTAAATATAAGTTTTCATTAATTAAAATATTCTTAGATGACACATGACCATATATTAAAACTGAGAAATGGTTTATTTACATTAAGTCAATCATTTGTGTTTTTAGTCATTTTCTTTCTTTGTTTTTTAAGAGTAGCAGAGATAGACTAATGATTACCATAAACTAATAACAGAGATACAACAGTGATTATCACATTGACCTCCTATTGTGCTCAAAAGTGCTTGGCACTACATGACATATTGCTATGCTGGTGTCTACCATTACATGTTTCCATTCTTTTCTGGCATCTGAAGTAACTGGAGACGGTTAACCCAGTTAGTTCAATTTAATCTTTTGATTTTAAGAAGGAAATCATTGTTGATCCTTTTTATCAACCAATACTAATGATGGGCAGGCATAGTGGGAAATGATGAGAACAAAGTCTAAGTAAAAAAATCTTGCTTTAAATACTTCTTTGATATAGAAACTGAGTACCATGCAAGATAGTTATTTGGGCAGAGATTATCCTTGGAACACTTTGAAACATCTTATGGTCCATTTATTAGAACAATGTAGAAAGCATCTTTCTATGGAAGGAAACAGTACTTGCCTGTGAGCTACTTGGTAACTAATGGTCAAGAATCACAGTTTACTTTTCCTCTCTGCTCTTTTCTCCTAGGGGAAAATAAAATCTTTACATGCATAACAGACTTTTCAGAACTATGAATAATCTGAGCAAAGTCTTTGTGGAATAACTAATCAGATTTCTTTCTTTCTTACTTCCTTTCTTTTGTTTTTTCTTCTTCTTTAGTTTCATGCTGGCACCTTTATTACCAATTATATTTTGCAAGTTGGCTAGTGGTTTGATGCTGAGAGCTTCATTTAGCCTCTCTTTAATGCCATTGCTGGAATTTCATAACAGATATGTGAGTGGGGAAAGAGAGAGTTGTGTAATATTCTTGAACATGAGACAGAAAGTAACTGAAGAGCAGTGGCTCTAATAAATAAGGCAATGGAAAATATTTGTTTTTGACTTAATCCCTTATAATTTGTTTGAAGATAAATTTGCATTTTGCATTATGATTACCATATTCCAAAATGTAGGCATAATAAATTGATACTCTGAAAACATAAATGTAGGAAGTTTTGAATAGTAAATAATGGAGAATGACCACTAAACTTTATAATGATAGGGAAATAAACATCATTGTATAAAAATGAAAATGGTATTCTCCAGAGCTTACAGTCAAAACTCATATGCTAATCTATCCTACTAATTAAAGGAAGAACACAACGTAGGTTTCCCTCTCAAGTCCCATTTAGCCTTTTAATTAGCTTAAAACTTTATCAATTAAGAAAATAAAATGTAACTATGTTTGGATCATGCTTTTATTATATACATCATTGTTTATTTTGATAATTATTTTACTACCTGATTCAGATAAATAATATTTATAGCCCAAGAAACAGATAAAATTCTTTGATGCAATCATAAACTTTATGCTTTGTTTCCCAGAATACAAATAACAGACCCAGTGAACAAGCTTTCCAGTTGATGTTGTCTAAACTAGGCCAAGGAAATATGTTGTATATAAAAAATAAAGAAATATTATATTGAAGCTTACTGGAACCTAATATGATATTTGGGTTTCACTTGTATCCACATGAACACCAATACTAAAATGCATCCATGTGTACCTCACATAGCGTATCATATGAGCACACATGAACTAATGTGTTTATCATACTAACACATGCAACTTTCAAACACATACACATACACTCTTATTAAAATCATTTATGTGTCTTTAAAAAAAGTAAAAGAACACATTATGAGTAATACATTTGTTTTCTTATAACAATATGATAGCATAGCCAAGTAGGCAATAATAGAGATTGAATTTAAAAAATTGAATATGAAAGAAATTACAGCATGATTTTGGGGGCATTCCATCTAATGGGGCATTGTTGGAATACCATTTCTTTATGCCAATATAAATTATAAATGACATTAACATGTTTAAAATAATAAAGGATTATGTACACAGTGATATAATTTCATTAACATGATCAGACTGAAAGTGAAATGAATAAACTATCCAGTAGTTTAATTTTCCTTATATTTTTTGAAAATAGATTCTTTCCTCATACAATATATCCTGGTTGTAGTTTCAACTGCCTTACTCCTCACAATTACATCCCATTTCCTTTCCCATCTGGCCACATGCCCCCTTGTCTCTTAATAGAAAAGAACAGGCTTCTAAGAGATAACAACAAAATATAAAAAATAAAATGTAAGATAAAATATAAAAAAATAAAATATAAGATAAAATGTTAGACCAGAGATGGACATGACAAAATAAGGGAAAAGAGCCCCAAGAGAAAGCACAAGAAGCAGAGCATCCATCATTGATAGTCAAGAGTCCCAGAGCATCCAACGTTGATAGTCAAGAGTCCCAGAGCATCCAACGTTGATAGTCAAGAGTCCCAGAGCATCCATCATTGATAGTCAAGAGTCTCAGAGCATCCATCGTTGATAGTCAAGAGTCCCAGAAAAATACTCAACTGAATGCTAGAGTATACACACTGAAGACCTGATACAGACGATACAAAAAAAGAATAAAACTAAGAGTTGGTTTATTGAGAAAATCAATGAGTGACAAACTCTTATCTAAATTAACTAAAAGACAGAGAGACAGTATATAAGTTAATGAAATCAGAATGGAAAAAAAGAGGACAAACATGGAGGAAACTCACTAAACCAAACTGAAGAATATAAAAATAACAATAACAATAAAAACAAAAACAAAAACCCCATAATGTCATTGATACATATCACTTAACAAAGTTAAATTAAGATCAGATAAGCAATTTAAACTGATCCTTATCCCCATTAGTGAAGTAGAAGCTCTCTCTCTCTCTCTCTCTCTCTCTCTCTCTCTCTCTCTCACACACACACACACACACACACACACACACACACACACACACACACACACAAGCCCAGGGTCAGACGATATTTGCATAGAATTGTACCAGACATTCAAAGAAAAGTTAACATCAATTCTTGTCAAATTATTCTGGTGAATAGAAATAGAGAGAATTGCCATATTAATTTTATGAGCACAGTTATTTTGTTATCAGCACTACATAAAGAACTGCTCCCCTTGGGGTGGGGAGAGAGAATAAAGGACTAACTTCCTATATGAACATAGTTTTTTTTTAATTTTTATTTATTTTTCTTTTTTCAGAGTATAAACCAGGAAAGGAGATATCATTTGACATGTAAATAAAGACAATATCTAATAAAATAATAATGATAATAATAATGATAATAATAATAATAATAATAATAATACACTCAATACTTGCAAATTGAATCCAAGAACACATAAAAAAGTTCAACAATAATCATGCATGCTTCATCCCAGAGATGTAGGGGTAGTTCAATTAAAAAAAAAAATCAGTAAATGCAATCAATCCACCACAAAAATAAACTGAGATCAAGAAACTTACATTGTCACATTGGAAGCAGAAAAGGGCTTTGATAAAATGCAACACCAGTTTATTATAGTAATTTATTTAAATAAAAAGTTAAACCTGGAGGGTACAAACAAATAAACAGTGAAATTTAAAATGATCAGAGTATTAGGGCATATTTGTAAACATCAGTAAAACACATTTTAGCTTTACATAGATAAACAATGAATTGCTTAGAGATATGTTCCTGATATCAATTAACATACACACGATACCTGTCTGTTCTGTTAATAAAATGACTTAAAAAGAGTACCAATATTGTAGAAAAGAGCATACTTGAACTTGCTTTAATATTATTCTACAATAAAGGGATGTTTTATTAGGGTAGATAGGTCATCCTCTACCATAACAGGCAATAAATCAGTCAAATATGTGAATATGTATCATCATACAATATCAGAGAGTAAATATGTTCCATTTTCTCTCCCCATCTTCTATTAGATACCTTCTTACTTCTATAAGTCCCTCTCTCTCCTTATTCCTATTAAAAATATAGGAATCTAGTTGTGTTGATTAACTTCTCTAGGGTTTGGAGTCAACCTGGAATGTGATCAATATGCCTAATATCACTTTACAGAAGAAAAAAGGACTCTTTTCACCTAGAAGCAATCAAATGCCCATAGCTCCTTGTCATTTCTGCCTAGCTCTTGAACATGTCTTGTACATATGGTCACAGTCTCTGTGAGTTTATATGTATATCTGGCCTTTTATTTCCTGGAAAACACTGTGTACTTAAAATCAGAAATTATGTTTGGTTTATACAGTATTTCTGCCTCTTCTATTCTATAAAGGTCTCTGAGCATTGAAGAGATAGGATTAAAATATAGGTATCCCCTTGATAACAGAACATCCCAAGATCCGTTCCTTGATTGGTGTATTGATGAGCTAATTACTGTCTTCTAAAGGAATAATTTCCTCTGCTCAGATTTGTGTGTTGTTCTCATCACTGGGGAAAGCAACATGCCAGTAGAAATTGTTTATTACCATGTACATTTACCAGAATATTAATAGTGGTTTTCCACTAGGGACAATGACGTGTCTAGAATCAGGTTCTTGGCCGCATTAGCAATATCAGATATGGGACATGCTGTAGAACTTGCCTCATTCCAATTAATAAGTGGTTGATTACTCTCAAAATATTTGTCATTATTTTAATCAGTGGTCATATCTTACCAGGAATATTGTAGATTTCATACTTCATTGTTATATGAGATTAATAATTATTTTTCTCTGATAGCTTCTTCTAGCATTATACTATGAATTTTCTTTTAAAATAGTGATAAAGCTTCATGACAAACACCACCTATATTTTTCCACCGCTTTCTTTTATAAGCTATCATTTATAATGTTCTGTGATTATTTACAATCTATTGTAATACTATTGAAGAATAATTTGTAATACAAGAGATGATATCAATTATTTAAGCAGTTGTAACAAAGCACTCGGTACTAGGATCCCTAAAGTCCTCATTATTATGTCATTCCTGAGAGCTCTCTGTCTGCTATGGCTGCATAAGGCACAATGCTGTCACATTTTGTGGTGAAAAAGAGAACATTATTTAAGCAACATTTTATATCCCTTTAGAGATTCATACAACTCCAAGCTACTACATCCAATAAAAAAATGACTGTGCTCCTTTTCTGTATATTTCCAGAAACTAAGTACTTGGACTTTTTTTAATCCTGTTCCTACTGAACTCTTGTTAGATTGTGCCTGCAGGGTGTTGATGAGAGAGGTTAGCCCTCTTTTGTCATTCATCTATGATGGAAAGAGCTCTGTTACTTAGAAATCATTCATTGACAACACCTGAGATCTAGACATCTTGTGAAGTAAGGGAGTCCTCCAGGAAAAAAAGCCAGGAAGAAACCACGTTATCCAAGATCAGCTCCTAAAACAGAACTCACAGGATGTGCTGCATGGAGGAATATCAGGCCTATAAGCATTTTTCATTACGAGACAAATGAAAATAAAGTCAATATTATGCTTTCTTCTTTTTGTGGATATTCAATATATTTTGACTGGCAAACTTTAAGATATAGAAATATGAATGAAAGAATGGGACAGAGAGCATACTGGCTGGTTTTGTGTATCAACTTGACACAATCTGGAGTTATCACAGAGAAAGGAGCCTTCTTTGAGGAAATGTCTGCATGAGATCCAGCTGTAAGGCATTTTCTCAGTTAGTGATCTGTAGTGGAATTTTCCCATAATTGATTAAAATAATGAATATAAGAAGCCAATCACTGGGCAAGAAGGAGGTGGTACTTCCAAGTCCGAGAGAGGGAGAGTGAAAGCAGAAGGAGGGGACAGTCCTTTTGCACTGTTGGAGGAAGGAGACATGATGTAGGCTGGAGGCTCTTAGTTCAGGTGACAGATCCAGAAGGTTTAGGATTCTAGGTTCTTCACCCAGTAGTTGTGTGATCTGTTAATTCTAAACCAAGATTGTCTGGTGTTTTCCTTCTCACGGGGAATCAACTGAGCTCCAGGGAAAGGTAACCACTGTGGAGCATGGATTTGCAAGAGTGCGTCCCACCCTGCTGGCTATGAAAATTTGGGAGTGCTGAGTTTGTCAGCAGCCAGTTGCATTGAGGAGAGAGCTATTTCAGGGCTCTGGAGAGCCAGAGTCAACATTGGTGGGACAGACTTTGGCAAAAGGGAAACCATGTGGTAAAAACAGACCAAGACCACCATCCAGTGTCTAGCTGGTGATCGTGTGGATTGTTTTTTAATATTACAGGCTACAGTTATTAAGGGTGGGAGGACATTCTAGTTGGTGCCATCTCTGGTCTGCAGTTCTGTGTTCTATAAGAGAGCAAGCTAATCAAACCAGGGGAATCACTCTAGAAAGCAGCATCACTCTATGGCTTCTGCATCAACTCCTGCCTGCAGGTTGCTACAAAAATGTTAGTTCTAGTCCTGACTTCCTATGGTGATGACCAGCAATGTGGAAGGGTAAGCTAAGTAAACCCTTTTCCCCCAGGACTTGCTTCTTTGTCATGATGTTTGAGCAGGAATAGAAACCCTGACTAAGACACAGTGTAATACTGCTGGTTATGAAAATATTAGTAACTGTGGACTGGATCCATGAAAAAAATCTCCTCTTGGTCACCATCACCTATAATATTGACATTATTTGGGGAAGAAACAGGAGGATCATCATGGCTCTTAACTTCCAGCCTAGTTCTAGTTTCAGTGAGAAACCCTGTTTCAAAGGAATAAGGCAGATTTTTGACTTAACTGGACACATACATGTTCTCTTGAATTCTATACAGAAACATGAACACACATGTGTACCTAAGTGTATCATACACACATAACCAGCCCCATACACACACACATAAGAGCAGTATCCACAGATTTAAGACTTGTAATGAATCTTCCTTTGGTGAATAAAGAAAAAGATTAAATTAGTTTTATAAGACATATGGTTAGATACCAGTTGAAGATGAGAAATACTTCAATATTATATAAGAAAATATATTACCAAATGTACTATGTCAGCATTTAGTCTGTATCCTGTTTAATAAATTGTTACACTAAATATTTAGCAAACATTTCCCTTTCAATATTTCTGCCTGTCCTCTTTTATTTCCTTACCAGATAATGATTCTAATCCTATGGGATTAAAAGTACAGATTATACCAAGTAACCTGGGAAAATATAGGCATTAACAATTATGTGACAGTGAAAATGTGAATAAATTTAATAGGTAAATTGCAAATTAATTATGAGATATGTTCATAAAATTTAAAATTAGAGAGATATTTTAAAATACCTTCATAATAATGCAGTTATAAAATATAAACATTTAACTTTGTGGCTTATCAAAAGTAAGCAAGATTAGTTCTGTGCATTGGTCCAAAGAAGCAAATAAATGATTCCAAATATTTGAGAACAAGTCTAGTAGAAAACAAAATATAAGGTGGTTTTATTTTTGGAAATTTTGCTAATAGAGCATCAGAACTGAAGTACAGAAAATGGGTTTTTTGCTCTGTAGTCTTCTCTTGGGATTTAGCTTTGCAAATATTTTAGAACCTTTCTCTATGAAAATATAATATGAAGTCATTTTCTCACCAAGAAAGCAGAAGAATTTTATAAAGCACTGTTAGCTTTAGATAAGCGAATTGAAAACCTCTTCCAACAAAGAAATTTTTATTTATTATATAAACAGATTTAAACCACTGGAATGAAACTTCAAAGTAATTTGCATAATATTTGCTCATTAGAATTAATACTCTTTACAATCCACCTACAATTTAAAATGTACAACACATATTTGAGTACATTGGATTCATTTGAGCTGGAATATCAGGAGAATAGCCAGGTTGTATTATCTGAGAAGGAGAAAACAAATTCACTAAAATATGCCTTCCTAAAATAGATTTAAGTCTAACTAGTTATTATGGCTTAGGAAAAGAATGTCTTTACTTTTATACTTTCTTCCCAATCCACTGCAGTTATTATCAGTTTGATAATCACTTATAGATTCCTACTTGTGATGGTCAATCTTAGTTTTTAACTTGACATGTCTGAGAAGAGAGCATCAAAATAGAATTGTCTCCTTCAATTGGCCTTTGGCTATGTCTATAGAGAATAGCTTTGAGCATTGATTGATGTCAAATATTCCATCCCACTATAGGTTCAAATATTTCTTAGGCAAGTGGCCCTGGTCTATATAAAAAAAGCCAACTACGAGGAAGTCAGTAAATGCCACTTTTTCTGGATCCTGTAATTGATCCTGCTTTAGTTTCTACCCTAAATTTCTTTAATGATTGGCTCAAACCTAGAAATAAATAAGTCAGATAAGTACATTTCTATTAAAACTGATTTTAAGTTGTTTATCACAGCAACAGAAAGCAAATTAGATTAAGTATCAGTTCTAGAAGTGGGGTTATTGCACTAATGAACCTGACAGTTTTTTGGGGAAGATTTGGGGGGGGTTAGAACTTTGACACACCATTGATTAGTAGTCGTTTATTGAGTTGTACTATGGAAGTTTCTATGGTAAGAATGCTGAAAGAGGGACTATAGTTTTTAACTGTAATTGTTAAACAATTTCTTATCACTTCTTCTTGCACAGAATCCAGGTATTATTTCTAGCACAGATATGAAGTCTCATCATTGCATGTAACTCAGGAGATCATGTGTCCTATTTGAGACTTAAAGAACACTAGCATGCACTTGGTCAGCAGAAATATGAAAAAATATTTAGTTATGCACATAAAATGAAAATAAATTGTAAACATAATATAAGAGCAGAAATATATGGAAATTGTTTGGCATGGCTTGTGATATTTCAGAGGGAAACCTACAAATACTCTAGTAAGGCTGTTTTTGTGATATTTTATATTAAGAACTTTTAGTTATTGGTTTGTTAGGGGGAAATAATATCTGTGCCCAGCAGACTGGAAGTGACACATTTGCTTTCCTGGGACAAAGGGTGCTGGTCAACTGGTGTTGAAGAATCAGGCATAATTAAAATCAATCAGTGCTACTGAGGCAAAAACTTTTGTGCTTCATATTAGGATTGTGAAAGAATACTTCCTCAGGGTCAACACAGTTAAGCTCTGGCCAAAAAGAGGTAATACATATGAAGTAGGCAGAAGAACTTTAACAAAAACAGTGTTTAAAAATATCCTACATGTTGTATTTGAAGGCCTGAGGGGGTCTTGGAAAGTTTTTAAGGCTTCAAATCATATTACATTGTAGGAATCCCTACAGAAAGGGCTTGAAAGAGAGAGCACTGGTGAACATTCAGGATCAGTTGCAGTACAGAACTGTATTAGTCAGTGTTCTCTAAGATAACAAAATTTATAGATTGCATATATGTGTGTCTGTGTGTATTGTATAATGTGTCTGTGTTTGTGTGTGTTTGTGTGCGTGTGTGATTTACAATGACTTACAGGCTGTAGTTCAGCTAACTCAATAATGACTGGTTGTGAAGAGAATCTAGTAGTTGCGCAGTACAGGAGACTGTCTCTCAGTTGGTCTTTGTTATACTAGATCCCAAAGAAGTAGGATCCAGTAGAAGCAAGGTGAGAGCAAAGAAGCAAAGAGCAAATGCATCTTTTTTCCATGTCCTTATATAAACTTCCAGCAAAAGGTATAACCCAGATTAAAAACTGAATTAAAGGAATATTTTCTGCCTCACAGATCCCAAATAGATGTATATTTTCCCACTTCAAATTAAATAGAAACTCCTAATATGTACACCTTTCATTGAGGGTTTTAGTTAATTCTAGATTTATTCAAGTTGATAACCAAGAATAGCCATCAGAAAATAGTATGGTATGCCTGTAAAAGACAGCAACAAATGTGGCCTTTCTCTAGTCTGAGCATATTAATAAAGTTGTATTTGTTTTGCCAGAGACAAAGTCTAAAAATTAGAACTACCTAAATCTGTTAGAACCTAGAATATACTGGCTAAGCCCTCAATGCTTAGCAATGAGCATTAGAATTTAGATTTACAGTATTTCAATTTTTGTTTTGATTTGATTCAATTAAAACTATGCCTTAGTCTTACTTTTGGCAAAAAAGAAAGAATTTAAGTTACTGTAATTTTTAGACAAGTCTACAGATAAGAGACTTTGGACATTTTAAAGGATGTTGAACTTTTAAGTGATATAATTTTTTAATGATTGTGAGATGTTTAAATTCATAAAGTATTTTATATACTATTAATATAAATTATTGCGACTGAGAGGCCAAACCAAATCTACCTTGGAACTGACCTGTATCTTCAAGAAAATTAAAAAGAAAAGCCTGAGAGCTTGGCCCACAGTTGAACCGAAGCTTTACCCACATACCAGGAAGGACAAGCTGTGGGGTATTTCTTAGCAACAATTAATCAAAGATTAGTCTGATTATTTCAGAGGTACCTTCAGACCATTGGTGATTCCACAGGGTCTTGCTTCAGCACACTCACCTTTTGGCTTACAATAGACATTCAGTTTAGTTGCTTGCTAAGCTAGCTGCCACCTCACTTCCTTCTGTTATCTATTTGTCTCAATGAGAGTTCAGGCCTTTCTCACTAAAAAGTCTCCTATGGATCAGTACTGAGTAACCTCAAACTCCAGTTTGTAATAAGAAGATCCTAATGTAATTACATTGCAAAAGGCTCCTTGGTGGTCTTTTGAGGTTTATGAATGCTTCATGGCACAACAGGACAAAGAAAGGGAAGGTTGAACTGAGATTGGACACATACACCCCCGCCACCCCCAGCATCCAAGGATGTAGGAACCCTTTCCCAGCCAGAGCTAGCTTCCTTCCAGTTTGAACCTGTGCCCTGAACAAACCCTGGGGGTTTGGCCAAACACTCACTCCTAGAACAACCAGCTCAATTCCCCTGTGCTTTGACACACCCAAGATCATAGAGGAAGTTCAACTCCTAGGAGATCTGACACACCCAAAATCCTAGAGGAAGTTCAACTCCTAGGAGATCTGACACACCCAGGACCACTGGAGCTTCGACACACCTAAGGGCATAGTTGAGGCCACAACATCTGCCACAACATCTGGCATAACTAGGACTCCCACAGGAACCAGAGAAGCACAAACTCCCCACTCAGGCAGAGGCATAAGTTCCTCTCTACTTACACCTGTGCCTAGTGCAGACCCTGGGTTCTGGCTCACCACCCACTCCTGCAACACCCAAAGAAGTCTTGAATTGTAGGAGCTCTGACACAACAGGATCTCAGGATCACAGGATCACAGAGACAGCTGGACTAGGAGGAGTTCTGACATGACCAGGATGACAGGAGGTACAGGTTCTAGTCAGAGACAGCAAGGACAGTTAACACTAGAGGTACCAGATAGAGAGAGGCAAGCACAAGACCATGAGCAACAGAAACCAATGTTACTTGACAACATCAGAACAAGTCCTGGACACTCCAATACACCTGAAAAAGCAATAATCAGATCTAAAATCTCATCTCATGAATATAATATGGGAATTTAAGACGGACATAAATAAGCTTCCATAAAGAAATACAAAAGAACACAGGTAAACAAATAGAAGCCCTTAAAGTTGAAACCAATAAATCTCTTAAAGAAATAGAGGAAAAATACAATCAAACAGGTAAAGGAATTGAAAAAACCATCCAGGATATAAAAATAGAGCTAGAAACATTAAAGAAAACTCAAGGGAGACAACCCTGTAGATAGAAAAGCTAGGAAAAAGATCAGGAGTCACAAATACAAGTATCATCAACAGAATGCAAGAGATATATGAGAGAATCTCAGGAATAGAAAAGATATCCCTGAAGACATTAAACAATAGTCAAGAAAAAATAGAAAATCAAAAGCTCCTACTTCAAGATATTCAAGAAATCCAGGACACAATGAAAAGACTGAACCTACGAATAATCGGTATAGAAGATGTTGGGAGCCGTGAATCTTGAGAGGCATTCGCCATGGCAAGATGGCGCCTACTTCCGCTGTTA
>NW_022196896.1:78731610-78734588 GCF_008632895.1 Mastomys coucha | reverse complement strand
GTTGCTGCAGAAGGAACCTAGAGTGTCTGCGTGTCTTCTTCCCGGCGAGAGGACCACGCGGGCTACAGAAGAGAGTGAAGATTCCAAACTCAAAGGCCCAGAAAACATCTTCAACAAAATTATAGAAGAAAACTTCCCTAACCTAAAGAGATGCCCATAAACATACAAGAAGCCTACAAAACACCAACCAAATGGGACCAGAAAAGATAATTCCTCCCCTCACATAATGATTGAAACACCAAATGCACAGAACAAATAAAGAATATTGAAAGTGGTAATGGAAAAATGTCAAGAAATTTACAAAGGGAGACCCATTAGAATTATACCAGACTTTTCAACAGAGACTCTTAAAAGTCAGAAGATCTTGGCAGATGTCATATAGACCCTAAGAGAACAAAAATGCCAGCCTAGGCTATTATACCAAGCAAAATTATCAATTACCATACTGGGATAAATCAAGATATTCTATGACAAAACCAAATTTAAACAATATCTTTCCACTAATCCAGCACTACAGAAAACAATAGAAGAAAAATTCCAACACTAGAAGGGAAACTACACCCAAGAAAAAGTAAGAAATTAATTTTCTCACAAGAAACCCAAAAAAGAGATTCATAGAGTCATAATTTCACCTCTAACAACAAAAATAACAGGAAGCAAGAATCATTTGTCTTTGATATCTCTGAACATCAATGGACTTAATTCCCCAGTAAAAAGATATA
Organism: Mastomys coucha; assembly: GCF_008632895.1. Classification (NCBI taxonomy): domain Eukaryota; kingdom Metazoa; phylum Chordata; class Mammalia; order Rodentia; family Muridae; genus Mastomys; species Mastomys coucha. The sequence continues at coordinate 78,733,866 of NW_022196896.1, read as the reverse complement.
GACTAATGAGCTGGATATGTAAACCAGACCCAGCATTTTACTACATACAGGAAACCTATCTCAGTGACAAAGACAGATACTACCTCAGAGTAAAAGGCTGGACAATTTTTTCCAGGCAAATGGTCCCAAGAAATAAGCTGGAGTAGCAATTCTAATATCCAATAAAACAGACTTTCGATCAAAAGCTATTAAAAAAATGGGAAAACTACATAATCATCAAAGGAAAAATCCACCAAGAGGAACTCTCAATTCTGAACATCTAAGCCCCAAATGCAAGGGTACTCACATTTGTAAAAGAAACATTACTGAAGTTCAAAGTACACATTGAACCTCTTAAAACAGCAGTAGGAGACTTTAACACCCTACTCTCACCAATTGAGAGATCATAGAAACACAGACACAGTGAAACTAACAGAAGTTATGAAGCAAAAGGATTTAACAGATACCTATAGGACATTTCATCCTAAAACAAAAGAATATACCTTCTTCTCAGCACCTCATGTTACTTTCTCCAAAATTGACCATATAATCTGAATTGACAAATGTGACTTCATGAAATTGAAAAGCTTCTGTAAAGTGAAAGACACTCTCAGTAGGACAAAAGAGCAATGCACAGATTGAGAAAAGATCTTTACCAACCCTTTGTCTTATAGAGGGGTAACAACAAAACTATACAAAGAACTCAAGAAGTTAGACTCCAGAGAACAAAAGAACCCTATTAAAAATGGGGCACAGAGCTAAACAGAATTCTCAACTGAGGAATCTCAAATAGCTGAGAACCACCTAAATAAATGTTAAACATCCTTAGTCATCAGGGAAATGAAAATCAAAACAACCCTGAGATTCCACCTCATACCAGTCAGAATGGCCATAATCAAAAACAAACATGAAAGCAGATGCAGAAGAGGATGTGGAGAAATAGGAACACTCCTCCATTGCTGGTGGGATTGCAAGCTGGCACAACCAGTCTGGAAACTAGTCTGCCAGTTTTTCCAAATATTAGAATTAGTTCTACCTGAGGACCTAGCTATACCACTCCTTGGCATATACCCAGAAGATGATCCAACATATAACAAGGATACATACTCTACTGTGTTCATAGCAGCCTTACTTATTATAGCCAGAAGCTGGAAAGATCCCAGATGTTCCTCAAAAGAGGAATGGACACAGAAAATCTGTTACATTTTCACAATGGAATACTAGTAAAAAGAATGACTTCATGAAATTCACAGGTAAAAGGATGGAACTTGAAAATGTCATCCTGAGTGAGGTAATCCAATCACAAAAGAACACTCATGGTATGTACTCACTGATAAGTTGATACTAGTCAAAGGGTAACTAGGAATACCTACAATACAACTCACAGACCATATGAAATGCAAGAGGAAAGAAGTGTGGATGCTATATCCCTACTCAGAAGGGGGAAGAAAATAAGTAGATGTAGAGAGGAATCTGGGGGTGGTGGCAAGACGAAAGGGAGGGAAAAAAGGGGGGCAGTTCAGTTATGGGATGAGAGGAGTTAGAAGTATAGTGGGTTAGTAGTTCTAAAGGTGGTATGTAGTCTTGGGGATGGGAAACTGGTAGTAGCCACTAGAAAGTCCCAGATGCCAGGGTCTCAAGAGGTTTCCAGGACCCAACAGAAAGGACATTACCCGAAATACCCAACAAGGTGCAAATAGAATCCATAGAGACCATATCCAGTGGATAGGCAAGCCCCTGGTTGAATAATGGGACCACCCACTCACCTCAAAAAAATATTAATACACAATTCCTCTTGACAAAAGGAAATGTACAGAAAAAGATTGGAGCAGGGACTGAAGGAAAGGCCATTTAGAGACTGTTCCACCTGGGGATCCATTCCATCTGCAGAAACCAAACCCATACACTATTGCTAATGCCAAGAAGAGCTTACTGATTTGAGCCTGGTATAGCTGTCTCCTGAGAGGTTATGCCAGAGCCTGACATGAGCATTTATGCAGCCAAATATTAAACTGAGTGTGGGGACCCCAGTGGAGAAGTTAGGGCAAGGCCTATAGGAGCTGAAGGGATTTGCAACCCCATAGGAAGAACAACAATATCAACCAACCAGACACCTCAAAGCTTCCAGAGACTAAATCACCAACCAAAGAGTACACATGGGGATACCCATGGCTCTAGCTTGATATGTATCCAAGGATTGCCTTATTGGGCATCACTGAGAGGGGAACCCGTTGCTCCTCTGGAGGCTCTTTGACCCAGGGAAGGGGAATGCTATGG
>NW_022196896.1:78728805-78731381 GCF_008632895.1 Mastomys coucha | reverse complement strand
GTGGGTGGGTGGGCGGGTTGGGGAACACACTTATAGAGGCAGGTGGAGAGGGGAGGGTATAGGGGGTTTGTAGAGGGGAAACTGGGAAGGGGGGTAGCATTTGAAATGTAAATAAATAAAATAACCAGTAAAAAATGAAAAAAAAAGAAAAAGAAAGAGAAGGTTATGCTTTAAAAGTGATACATTCCTTTGCATGTCAAACTGACAAGAAGTATATCATGGTGTCTACTCCTTGCTGCCAATTTTAGACATCTAAGGTTGGGGAAATTTAATTGGAAAACCTCATCCTTTTCCAATAGGGAATTATCTTGATTAATGATTGACATAGGGGTGTCACACCAACCATGGCTGAAACTATTCCATAAGCAAGTGGTCCTAGGAGCTTTTGGGTTTTTTTGGGGATTCTTATTTCTGCTTCTGCCTGAATTTTTGCCTTGAATGTTTTAAAATAATAAATTGTGCGCAAGGAGTGAAAGCTACATAAACACTTTTTTTCAACAATTTGTTTTCAATCATGTTTGTCAAAGTAACAGAGTAGATAAAAACATTGCAGAACATTGAAAGACATTTTAGCAATTAAATACAAGCATACCCTGCATAAGATTGATATGACTAAAAAACTTGTTTGCAAACTGTACATATTTTAATATGTATATATAAATTTAATGCAATAATGTAAATAAAACAGGATAATCAAAGTAATTTTTAAGGAAAAAATAGTTAAATGTCAAATAAAAATTCACTATTTAAAAAAATTATAGTAACTATATCTCTTTTGTAAAGTGATATTGAATGCAATCATAATACTGTATCTTATAAATATTTTTTCCTGTGTGCTTACTGATACATGGATATATTAATGTGTCTGTGTGTGTTTGTATATACGTTTCTACTAAAGTGCACTTAGTTAAAATACTAACTGTTTTCTAATATTTGCATGTTAATTAAGGTTTTATTTTCCATTCTTACTGGATCTACCAAAATATCCAATAAATCCAAACAAATAAACCACTTTGATGGCAAAAGCTGTATCTTCTATCTTCTCATGACCTAATCAGCTGAGGACAACTAATCCTGTGGTCCAATTAAAATCTCCTATGTCAGAACTGACTATAGTATTGGTCTTCCTGAAGCCTATAAAAGAAGCTATGTATATTTTAATATTTTTAATAAAATGTATTTAATAGTGATGCAACCTCTATAATAGTTGCAATGTGGGTAGGTTAGATGACTCAGTGGGTTAATGAGCAAGCATGTTGAACATTTGAGTTTGAGTCCTGGAGAGGTAGAAAGATAGAAAGAGAGAACAGACTCCAGAAACCTAGGTCCCAACTTAAACATGCATATGGCGATACATGTGTGCTCACATACATGTATGCACCCATACAGTTTTAATAAATATAGTTTTTAAAATACATTTTTGTCTCCTGGTAGCAGTGTAATACATTTTGATGCAAATAAAACCAATCACAGTTAGAGCATTTTCAGGTTCATTTATTTTATTTTATACGTTTGAGTGTTCTACCTTCATTCAGGCATGTATACAAAATACATGATTATTGCTTATGGAAATCAGAAAAGAATGTTGGATTTTCCAGAACTGAAGTTCCAGATGGTCATAAGGTACTATGTAATATTGGGAAACAAACTAAGGCTCTCTGCAAGAGTAACAAGTGCTCTTAAATACTGAGCCATCTTCCCAGTTGTGGAAAATTTAACTTTTACATAAGAATATCTTGAGAAGTCTAGAGACATGGCTTAATAATTATGAGTGCTTCTTTCTCTTAAAGAATACTGGAGTTTAGTTCCTAGTACCCATATCAAGCAGCTCAAAACCATCTGTAACTCCAGCTCCAAACAATTCTGTGCTCTCTTCTGATGTCTTTGGGCACTTGAACTCATGTACCTCTCTACACATGCAGAAATATACAATACATACTGAGATAATTAAAAATAAATAAAAGTTACTATGTTTATGATAGACAAAACTAAAGCTATAAATCATTACTGAATATAATCAACAAACGTTCAAAGAAACACTTGTTTTAGGGGAAAAGAAAAAAGTCTGTCAGTGTATTCAATGACATGGACCCAAAATATTTGTGGGGAGCTTATACAAATCAAAGTGAAGGAATCAATAATGACCACATGTAGTAAAATAAAACTTTTATACTATATCATGCAATAGTATCTATAAGCCATATTAGTGAGTAGGGACCAGAATTTTCTAAATGTTGCATGAAAACAGATTGTCTACTAATTTCCCAATATATATTCTTATTAAGTTTTTATATAATAATTACTTAAGTACAATATTTATCTTAAAAAACAATCATCAACACAATTCAAGAATATTTTTATGAAAAAGATTCAGGTCATGGAGAAACTAAATCAAAGAGGTTTATTAATAACAAGAATATTCACAAATGATTGAAAATTAATATTATTTTTCCAAATAAGAGTTTTTCAAATCAATAATTAAAATATCTTATTTAAAGTGGAAATATATCAGGCAGTGGTGGCGCACGCCTTTAATCCCAGCACTTGGGAGGCAGAGGCAGGTGGATTTCTGAGTT
>NW_022196896.1:78724232-78728624 GCF_008632895.1 Mastomys coucha | reverse complement strand
AAAAAAAAAAAAAAAAAAAAAGTGGAAATACTATAAATCAAAACTGTTGATATTTAGTTAATTAAATATTACATGTAATTACATCATTAAATAACTATATTAAAAATAGTGTAGGCAACAACTAGTCTTGTTGGCATATTTGCTGTTCATGCAATAAAAGTCAACTGTAATTTAAAACTTTCAAAGGGGAAGATTCAAACACAGTTGGCTTCCTAAGGAACTTTAACATATGTAATAAATTATACTTGAATTTACCAAAAATAGTTCCAAATTATAAGAAAGTGAAGAGCAGTATAACTTTATAAGCATATATTCATTGCAATAAAGTAACCTAATATTAAACAATATAGTTAAATGAACATATCTTATTACAGATTTAAACTAAAAATCATAATCAACTAATATATATGTGTATATATGTATATACATATATATATATATACATATATATATATATATATACATATGAAAAAAGTGAATTGACCAAAAGTGCTATAATTATATGTTATATAAAGTCATCCAATATTGAAAATGCATACATTATTAACATGAGATTCTTGCACCTCCTCTCCAACTCAGAAACCACGTCTTGACCTCTGGTATTTCAAGTCCAGAACTGACAACCCCTTCTGAGAATGGTTAGAACAAACAGGTCTCCCTGGGGAAAAGAAACTCAAGCCCTGCCCTTTGAAACTGCAGGATACATTTTTGATCCTACATTGTCTGTTTCCTTAGTTCTCAGATTAGGTCAGACTAAATCATTTGTATGGAACTGTTTTCCATCCTCTGAAAAAAAAAATCTATGCAAGTCAGAGAAGTCTCTTTATTCATGCTGATGTCCTAAAGGGATTTAAAGGATTCCCTCCTGACTTGTTCTGTAGATGAAGGCTGTCTGCCTCAATCTTGGCCCCTCTATAGGCCAAATGTTAGAAGTCGACTCTCTAGCTGCTTTATGCTCTCTCCAGATATAAGACAACTGCCTGTAGCTGCCAGGTCCCTGGCAGAAAGTTTACAGTACACAGGTGATAGTGGACAAAAGCAAAACTTAGTCTTACCCATTTCACAGGCAAGATAAAATATAGGCTTATTCCTCCATGCTCTTGCTGCACAGACTAAATTGCATGTTGGAAAACCTCTTGCCCACCACTAAGAAACAAAACAAAACAAAAGAAAAGAAAAAACAAAACAAAACAAACAAACAAAAAACCCAACAAAGTAGTAAATTCACTTTATTGGGGGATTTATTTGAAGCTCCTCCTTCAATTCCCTCATACCATCTCTACATGAGGGCAATTTTTTCCACTCTTCCACTTTGGAAAATTGATTCTTCTAAAAATTAATTTAATAAAGAAAGCTGAATGGTCTCTAGGTGAAATCTGAAATGAACCTAATTAGTCATTTCTATTTAGGATTAAGATTGTATTGATAGTTTATCTACCATGAGTCTCTTGGGCAAAACAAAAACAAAACAAAAACAAAAAACAAAAACAAGCAAGCAAAAACAAGCAATCTGCAAATAAAGTGATTACAGTTTATAAAGGAATAAAGATATGCCATCATTATCAAGATGATAAATGTAAGAATATAAAGTACAGATGTTGTAATCACTCATCACTATTTTCATTGATATCCAGCAAATATCAATATTATTTAACTGTGCTGTATAACCTAGGAGACTGCAAAAAATAACAGTTCTCAATGTAGGGCACCAATGACTTATGAACATATTGATTCCGCTGAAGTCCAACTTTAAACATATGAATCTGTTGGCTTTTCTTACAAATTATGAGTTAGGAGTCACTTTTTGGAGCATGGTGAATATAAAGCAACTTCAATACCTCAAAACTGCATCATCATGACCATATTTCAGCCAACTTTCCAGTTGCTATATCCTCTAACATCTCCCCAAATCACTTGCAGTCAGAAGATCTAAGAGAATGCTGGGTGCAACCTCAGGTGAGGGTTCGGTAACTATCCTTTTCCTCATGTCATTAGAGAATATCAACAGCTCCATTACCATAACTGAAGTTCTAGCCACTTCTGTTAAAATCTTTCTGACTCATGTACAGACTACCAGATCAAAATACTTTTTGCTCTAAAATGTAACTCACATTATAACCAGAGAAAAATTCCACATTGCAAACTAAAAATTACTATTTACCTCATTAATCATAATATCAATACATATTGCAAAATAAATATTATGTTTAAAATGGTCATATGTATATAATATAAGAAAAATATCCAAGGAGTTCTAGAAGGAATAGTTACAACCCAATGAAATATATAAGGGTAAACAAATAAGCCAACAGAAGAAAAAGAAAAGAATTCCATCTAGATACACAAGAAGAAATGTCATTTTGTAGCTAAAAGGATGATTCTGAATAGTTAATATAAAGCTATGTAAAAAAGGACTACTTTTTTCAAATATATACAACACTAATACAGGATAATAAATATGCAAGTGTGGGTAAAGAAAGAAATCTGTGTTTTCATGACTACAAGGTAGGGAACACTTATTTGAGATACAATAGAAATTATAACAAAATGTTTACACTTTGTACTTTATTAATATTTACCTTCAAAAATGCATCATAATGTAGTAAAAGTTTAATTCTAGCATTTAATATGTACAGAGAATTTCTAAATAATCCAGGAAAACTACACCAAAATTGGCATCATTTTTTCATAAAAAAGATACATAAATATAGTTACCTATTCAGATGTACTTTGCATTACTGACCAAAGAGGAAATTCAAGAAAATCCACAATAAATCAACTGTGTACATGTGTACATATGTGTATGTGTGTGTGTGTGTGTGTGTGTGTGTGTATCCAAACACACACACACACACACACACACACGCACATATCTCTATTTTTCATGGATGGACCAGATAGGAGACTCTATTGATGTAATTGTATATACGTTTAAAAGTTTGTGTTTTATATTTACTCCCTCTACACCATATGTAGCACAGGTATTTCTGTTTGTAACATATATAACTTTAACAAAGATATATGGACTGGAAGATATGTGAGTTCAGTTAAATTTTACAAATTTATCACACTATCTCTGTTTTATAAAAACATCAAAAGTCAAGTGCTTCCAAATGATGACTTGATATGCAGAGTTACCAATTTTTATATAAAGTTTTAAGAACATTTTGGTAGTATGACAAGTTATAAAATTCAGTTTAAGTAAACTTTTTTATTTTGTTTGTTTTCTGTTAATGGGATCAAAAATGGACATCGTTATAGAAAATTTTTGCTAAGCACTAATAATACAAACTTGCCAAAAAAATGAAATAAAAGCCCTATGAAGAAAATGTTAATGCAAGTGAGCCAAGATTTATTCCAAGTCTTTGGCAATTAAAATAGTTTGCATCTGAAAGCCTTTAGAATATTTGCTCTCATTATTGTGTGCTGCAAATGCATCAGTGTTCATTTTCTAAACTGAAGAAAGGAAACAAACAAATGAAAGAACTCCACTGTTTGCTACAGATGTTCAGAGATGCTTAGACTATGTGTTCTATTTTCCCATGTCAGCTGCTTAGTGATAAGCTATGCTTGGGTGGTTTAGTTCTTATCAAGATGTTCACAGGCAGTTTGAGTTTCCTAAGATTGTGGCATGAACTAAGTTTTTCATCTGGGGTGGCAATGCTCATTCTAATAGCCAAATGCCTTCTCTCTCTCTCTCTCTCTCTCTCTCTCTCTCTCTCTCTCTCTCTCTCTCTCTCTCTCTCTCGATGTTTCACACACACACATACATACACACACACACAAATTCCAACATTATGCACAAAAAGCCCTAACTGAGTTGTTGGTTGAAGTTGTCCAAGCTACTCCTAAAATATTATAAGCTATTGCCCTTGATTGCCTCCCAGAAGTAGTTGGTAAATTCCTGTGGCTGAAGATATCATTCTTTTCAGACACACAGACCAGAAGCCTTTGAATTGGAACTGACCTGAATCAATTTCTTGATGAACGTGCAACAAACAATCCTACTTAGCTATGACATGTATTAACCACAACAATGAGCAGCATGGCACACTAACCTTGTAAGTGCAGTAGTAGCATTTATTTTTCAGCTGTAACAAACAGTTCTTTATGAGGATTTATTATCCACTCAACAGGAGGCTCATGCCTATTACCATAACTCTAGGCTACTACTTGGGGTAGAGAAGTCATGGATCTTGAAAGAAAATGTACAACAAGCTCATTTTTCTACAAACATTATTCCTAACTACATTCTAAATATTTGTCCTTATGCATCCATAGATAAGAACAATCTTCACCCATAATCAAGGGAGTGACTCTGCAGAATTGGAGATGATTTTAGAAAAAAGAGTTTTGAAATATGCTCTCCTCAACCAAGTAAACGGCTCTTGA
>NW_022196896.1:78722992-78724222 GCF_008632895.1 Mastomys coucha | reverse complement strand
AAAAAAAAAAAAAAAAAAAAAAAAAAAGAAAAAAGAGTTTTGTGCCCAGTATCAAGAGATACATATACATTGGAACTCATACACCTAAGGTGTTGCTATAGACCACAAGGTTCATAGTTTTGTGAGACTTATGACTACTTTTGCTATCTGGTAGCATTTATAGCTTTTTTATAGTAAGATGAAACATAGGCAAGTGGTGTGAAATTAACAACTTAATGCCAACTTTGATTTTTTTCAGTCTACCATAAGTATGGGATCTTTTTACAACTAAGGTACTACAGTAAAGTTTTAGATGGCAATCAATAGCATTGACTAGAGCCTGTAACATTGGGAGTAGGATGTATGACAGCCATTTTGCTAATAACTCAAATATGTATAAGCTATTTATGGTGATGAGGTTCTATTTGGTAGCATATTATAAAAGTAACTTTTGTTCCCCAGGTATAATTATCCTCTGGGAGGCTTACTCCTGAATAAACTAACACTTCCTAGCATTTTCAGAATTCTAGCTGGTCTGCTCTGCTATTCTGACTTAAACCTCTCTCCAATCTGACTGATTCAAATTATCTTCTCTTGGCTTATTATAGGATAGCTCTGTTTGGAAAGACTGCCTCTGAACTATACAAACTGAACTGCTTTGAATTTAACTGAACTCTACTCCATTATCTGAACTCAACTAAATTACACACATTGAACTGCCTCCTCTCCCTCACTGCTCTTAAAGTAGTCTCTCCTTTCTCCTCAGAGTGTGGTGTATCCTATCTTTGACTCATTCTGCCAAACCTGTTTCTGATTTAGCACTTTGAACCACAATTAGACATCATTTTGGAGGAATACAGTTGTGTGTTAAACGCTTGCCTAGTTTGAGGTCTGTCTTAGTCAGGGTTTCTATTCCTGCACAACATCATGACCAAGAAGCAAGTTGGGGAGGAAAGGGTTTATTTGTCTTACTTCCACATGGCTGTTCATCACCAAAGGAAGTCAGGACTAGAACTCAAGCAGGTCAGGAAGCGGGAGCTGATGCAGAGGCTATGGAGGGATGTTCTTTACTGGCTTTGCTTGCTTCTCCTGGCTTGCTCAGCCTGCTCTCTTATAGAACTCAGGACTTCCAGCCCAGGGATGTTATCACCCACAATGGGCAATTGAGAAAATGCCCCACAGTTGGATCTCATGGAGGCACTTCCCCAGCTGAAGCTCCCTTCTGTGATAACTCCAGCCTGTGTCAAGTTG
>NW_022196896.1:78700688-78722028 GCF_008632895.1 Mastomys coucha | reverse complement strand
GTTGTCACAGGAATACACCACTATGCTGGTACCAATTTGTCTTAGTCAGGGTTTCTATTCCTGCACAACATCATGACCAAGTAGCAAGTTGGAGAGGAAAGGGTTTATTTGGCTTACTTCCACATGGCTGTTCATCACCAAAGGAAGTCAGGACTGAAACTCAAGCAGGTCAGGAAACAGGAGCTGATGCAGAGGCCATGGAGGGATGTTCTTTACTAGCTTGCTTCTTCTGGCTTGCTCAGCCTGATCTCTTATAGAACCCAAGACTTCCAGCCCAGGGATGGCACCACCCACAAGGGGCAATTGAGAAAATCCCCACAGCTGGATCTCATGGAGGCACTTCCACAACTGAAGCTCCCTTCTGTGATAACGCCAGCCTGTGTCAAGTTGACACACAAAACTAGCCAGTACAAGGTCCATGTCTGTATTAGCAGTAGATATGAAGCATTACACTGAGTACCAACCCACAACCTTGCCTGTCTCCTAAGAGGTCAGCTCTAACCCAACACATATAACAATCACAACTCAGGACATGTGTTCCAGGAGGCCTGTGAAAACCTGAGGCATACAGTTCTACCTGTCTATCTGGAGGCTTGTTATAATTTGGGACATTCAGACCAACCAACACCAGAGTCAAATAGATGATAAAAGGCAAGCACAAGAACAAAATCAAAAGCAGTCAATACAATATGGTACCATCAAAATACAGTTCTCCTAATACAGGCCTTTAAAGAGGTTATAACTAACTCCCTTAAAGAAATACAGGAAAGCACAATGAAACAGGTAAAAGCCCTTAAATAGGAAACAAATAAGTCTTTTAAAGAAATATAGGAAAATTCAATCAAACAAGCAAATGAAATAAATAAAATACCAAGAACTAAAATGAAAATAGAACCAACAAAGAAACTACAAATGGAGGCAAATCCAGAGATGGAAAACCTAGGAAAGAGAACCAGAAGTACAGACATAGGCATCACCAACACAATGTAAGAGATGGAAGAGAGAATCTCTGTAGGGCATTGGTCTGTTCAGACAACTTAGACTCAGTCCAGTAATATACCTAGAACCCTGGAGCCCCAGTGGGCAGTTTCTGCTTGCAGGGGACAGAAGAAGTTTGGCTATAACTCCTGAGTCTTTGGCCCCTGTTTCAGTCACAACCTCTCACAGCTGCCCCCACAGGAGATGTGTGCTCTATCAGGTAGACAATGCTTCAAGCTCCCAGCATTCTAGCTTGACCCTACCCCCAGTCAACTGATCATAGCCAGGCATGGCTAGCCCCACAGATAGCCCCTTGCCTCCTATAATAAAAAGGGTGGCTTGCCCCCTCCTCCCTCTCTTGCTATTTGTCCTCTCCTGCTTCCTTCCTTTCCTCTCTTGTTCTTTGTTCTTCTCTTTCCCTCTTTCCTTTCTTGTCTTCTTTCTCTCTCCAGCTCTTTATTTTCTTCTCTCTTGCTTGCTTCTTTCCTTTCTCTCTCTCTCTCTCTCCTTCTCTTCTCCTCTCCTTCCTCTCCTTTCTTCTCTCTACATGACTGGCCAATTTTCTCTTTCCTATAATAAAATATCTCATTCACACATTGCCTCCTTTTTAACTAAGCATGGTGCAGCCACAGGCATCAGCAGCAGACAACTCCAGACCCCAGCAGAGAGAGAGACCCAGGCCATAGCAGCAGTGAGCCACCAGGCCCCACAAATCCCCAGCATAAAATGTACCATAGAAGGAATGGCTACATCAATCAAAGAAAACACCAAATCTAAAAAAATTACTAACTGAAAACATCCAGGAAATCTGGACACTATAAAAGACTAAACCTAAGAAAAATAGAGAAGAGGGCATACATTCCCAGTTCAAAGGGCCAGAAAACATCTTCTAATAAAATCATAGAAGATAGCTTCCCTGCCCTAAAGAAAGAGACAGCTATAAACTTTCAAAAAGCTTCCAGAATACCACATGGATTGGACCAGAAAAGAAAATCCCCCATAAGAATCAAACACTAAATATCCAGAATAAAGAAAAAGTTTTAAAAGCTTCAAGGGGAAAAGGCCAAGCAACATATAAAGGCATATCTATCAGAATTATAACTCACTTCTCAATAGAGACTCTAAAAGCCAGAAGATCCTGAACAGATGCTTTGCAAACTGTATGAGACCACAAATGTCAACCCAGACTAATATACACAGGTAAACTCCCAATCATCATAGATGAAGATCTGAGATATTCTAAGAAAAAAACCAAATTTTAAAAATATCTTTCTACTAACCTAGCCCTACAGGGGATACTAGGAAAAACCTCTGGCAAAAAGAGGGTAACTAAACTCAAGAAAACACAAGATGTTAATAATCTAGAGCAGACCAAAAAGATGAGATCACACACACAGTAGCACCTCAAAGATCAAGATAAGAGAACATAATAATAATTGATCATTTCTATCTCTCAACATTAATGGGATCAATTCAACAATAAAAGGGCATAGGCTATTAGACTGGATGCATAAACATGATCCACTCAGTATTCAGCTTTGTACAAGAACCACAACGTCAGACTAAACGGTTGGCCATAGCTGTTCCAAGCAACAACAACAACAACAAAAAAAACCCAATAATCAACAAACATAAAAGCAAAAATGCAAAAACAAAACAGAAAAACAAAAGATAACAAAAACAAGCTGGAGTAGTCATTCTAATATCTAATAAAATAGACTTTCAGCCAAAAATGTATCAAAAGAGATAGAGAAAGACACTTCATACTCAACAAGGAAAAAAAATCCATTACAATGATGTCTCAATTCTGAACATCTGTGTCCCTAAGCCAAAGATATACACATTCATCAAAGTAACTTTACTAAAGCTCAAAATATACACTAAGCTCATATAAAAATAATGGGTACTTGAATACCCCATTCTCAATGATGAACAGGTCATTGAAACAGAAAGTAAACGGAGAGACCATGAAACTAAAAGATATGCTGAACCAAATGGATTTAACAGATTTCTATGGAACTTTCATGCAAAAACAAATGAATATAAACTCTCAGCATGTCACAGAACATTATCTAAAATTGACCATATAACCAAGCACAAAGCAAGTCTTAACAGACACACACAAAAAAAGAAATATCCCCTTGCTCCATATCAGATCACCATGGATTACGAATGCTCTTCAACAAAAACAAACACAACAGAAAGCCCACATACTCATAGAAATTGAAAAACTTTTTACTCAATGTGAACACGGTTAGAGACCAAATAAAGAAAGAAATCAAAGACGTTCTAGAATTCAATGAAAATGAAGGCACAACATACCTAAACTTATGGGACACAATGAAATGTGTGCTAAGAGGAAAATTCATAGCACTAAGTGCCTTCATGAAGAAATTGAAAAGATCTCATACTATAAACTTAACAGCACACCTGAAAGTTCTAGACCAAAAAGAAGCAAACACATTGAAGAGAAGTACACTGCAGGGAATAATCAAACTTGGGGCTGAAGACAATACATATTATCAATAATACCAAGAGCTCTTTCTTTGAGAAAATCAACAAGATAGGCAGACCCTTAGCCAAATTAAGGGAAAGGCAAAGAGACAGTATCCAAATTGACAAACTCAGAAACAAAAGGGGAGACATAACAACAGAAACAGAGGAAGTTTTAAAAACAATTAGCTCATACTTCAAAAGCCTGTACTCCACAGAATTGGAAAAAAATCTAGATGAAATAGATGATTTTCTAGACAGACACCATTAGCAAAATGTAATCAAGATTAGGTAAACTATTTAAACAGTGCTATAACCCCTAAGGAAATAGAAACAATCATTAAAAGTCTCCCAACTAAAAAGCCCAGGGCCAGAGTGTTTTAGTTCATAAGGCTCCCAGACATTCAAAGAAGAGCTAATATCTATATTTCTCAAACTATTCCATAAAATAGAAACAGAAGTAACACTACCTACTTTATTCTATTAGGCCAAAGTTACCCTGATACCTAAACTACACAATCACTCAAGAAATAAAGAGAATTTTTCACTTCTGAGTATTGACACAATTAATACTCAGTAAAATTCTTGCAGAGTCCAAGACCACTTCAAAAACACCTTTTACCAAGATCACATAGACTTCATCCCATTGATGAAGGGAATGGTTCAATATTCAAAAACACATCAAATTCTTCAACTGTATAAACAAAGTCAAAGAAAATAAGCATGAGCATCTCATAAGATCCTCAAAAAAGCCTTTGACAAAATCTGACAGCCCTTCATTTTGAAATTCTTGCAAAGATCAGCAATTCATGGCACATCCCTAAAGATAATTAAAGCAAGTACAGCAAACAAACAGCTAACATCAAATTAAATGGAAAGAAATATGAAGCAATCCCACTAAAACCAGGGACAAAACAAGACTCCCTAGTCTTTCCTATCTATTCACTACTGTTCTTGAAGTTCTAGCTAGAGCAATGAGACAACAAATGGAGATTAAGGGAATTCAAATTGGTAAGGAAGAAGTCAAGTTATCACTATTCACAGATGATATGATATGAGCAATCCCAACAATTCTATCAGAGAAATCTTACAGCTAATAAACAACTTTGGCAAAGTAGTGAGATATAAAATTAACTCAAACAAATCAGTAGCCCTCCTTTATACAAATGATGAACTAGTCAAGAAATACATTATGGAAACGAAATCCTTCATAATAGCCATAAATAATATCAAACATCTTGGCGTAACTCTAGCCAAGCAAGTATAAGAAGAACTTCTCAAGTCTGTGAAGAAAGACATTGAAGAAGATATCAGAAAATGGGAAGATTTCTGATGCTTGTAGATCAATAAGATTAGCAGAGAAAATGGCCATTTTACCAAAAGCAATCTACAGATTTAATGCAATCCCCATCAAAATTCCAACACAATTTTTATAGACCTGAAACAACAAGTCTCACCTTCAGTTTGCAGCCCCATAGGAGGAACAACAATATGAACTAACCAGTACTCTCAGAGCTCCCAGGGACTAAACCACCAACCAAAGAGTACACATGGTGGGACTCATGGCTCCAGCAGCATATGCATAGCAGAGGATGGCCTAGTCAGTCATCAATGGGAGGAGAGGCCCTTGGTCCTGGGAAGGTTCTATGCCCCAGTGTAGGGGAATGCCAGGGCCAGGAAATGGGAGAGGGTGGGTTGGTGAGCAGGAGGAGGGGGGAGGAAACAGGGTTTTTTTTTAGGAGGGGAAACTGGGAAAAGGAATATCATTCAAAATGTAAATAAAGAACAACAACAACAAAAAAAACAGGATAGACAAAACAATCCTAAATAATAAAAGAATCTCTGCAAGAATCCCCATTTCTGACCTCAGGCTGTACTATAGAGCAATAATGATAAAAAAAAAAAAGTGCATGGCATTAGTATAGAAACAAGTGGGTTGATCAAATGAATAAAATTGAAAATACAGAAATAAACCTACAGACCTATGGATACTTGATTGTTGACAACGAAGCCTAAACCATAAAATGGAAAAAGAAAAGCATCTTTGATAAATGGTATTGGTCTAATTGGATGTCTCCATGTAGAAGAATGCAAATAGATCTGTATTTATTACTCTGTGGAAAACTCAGGTCCAAGTAGATCAGGGACCTTAACATAAAACCATAAACTCTAAATCTAATAGAACAGTAAATGGGAAAGGAGGGTGGGTGATACAAATTGGTCCAAGAGACAACTTCTTGTATAGAACACTAACATCTCAGGCCCTACAAACAATAATTTATAGATGGAACCTTATGTTACTGAAGAGCTTCTGCAAGGGAATGAACACTGTCAACAGAAAAAAAAAGCAGACCACTTATTTGAAAAATATCTTTACTAAGTCTACATCTGACAGGGGGTTGATGTCCAAAATATATAAGGAACTCAAGAAGTTAAAGTCCAATAAACCAAATAACCCAATTTAAAAATAGGCACATACCTAAAGAGAGAATTCTCAACAGAGAAATCTCAAATGGCCAAGAAGAACTTAAAAAATGCTAAACATCCTTAGTCACCAGGGAAATGCAAGTCAAAGTGACCCTAAGGAACCTTACACCAATCAGAATGGTTAAGATCAGAAACTCAAGGGAAAGCACATGCTGGGAAGGATGTGAAGAAAGGGGAACATTCTGCCGTTGCTAGGGAGATTGCCAATGTATACCCACTCTGGAAATCAATTTGGAAGTTTCTCAGAAAATTGAAAATAGTTCTACTAGAACCCCCCCGCCACCCAGTTATACCACTCCTGGGCATATACACAAAAGATGCTCTATCATATCCCAAGGACATGTGCTCTACTATGTTCATAGTAGCTATATTCATAATAGCCAGAAACCAGAAACAACCCAGATGTCCCTCAACTGAAAACTGGATACAGAAATGTGGCTGGTTCATTTACACCATGGAACACTATTCAGCTATTAAAAACAAGGACATCATAAATTTTGCAGGCAAATGGATAGGAATAGAAAATATCATCCTGAGTAAGGAAACCAAGACCCAAAAGGGCATGCATGGTATGAACTCACTGATAAGTGGATATTAGCCATAAAGTACAGAATATATGTGGCATATCTCCCAGACACAAAGTCATCAAATGAAAATGAAGACCCAAGCAAGGCTGCTTGAATCACACTTAGGAGAAACAAAATAGTAATAGGAGGCATAGGAAGGATAGTAACTGGGGGGGGGTGGGTTGCAGGAGAAAGAGGGGAGGGCTATAAGAATGAGGAGGCAAGATCAGGTGTGGAGAGAGTCAGGAGAAAAGTCCAGTGGGACAGAAGGATGAATGGAAATCTGCACCTGCAGGGGATGGGGAGAGGGCAAAATCTCTATAATGTCCCAGAGACCTGGGATAGGGAAAGCTCCCAGGAGTCAATGTAGGTGACCTTAGTGGAGATGCCTAACAGTGGGGACATGGGACCTGAAGAAGGCACCTCCCATAGCCAGTAAATACCCACAAAATATTCAACCTAAAATTTGCCCAATGTAAAAGAAATGTAGATAGATCAGAGATGGAAGAAAAGGTCAACCAATAACTGACCCACCTTGAAACCCATGGGCAAGCAACAAACCCTGATACTAGTAATGATATTCTGTTATGTTTGCAGAAAGAAGCCTAGCATAACTCTCTTCTGAGATACTCTGCCCTGCAGTGGAGTGAAACAGATGCGGATACCCATAGCTAAACATCAGACTGAAATCAGAAGCGCCTATGGAAGAGTTGGAGAAAGTATTGATGTCCTAAAGTAGATTGCAACCCCATGGAAAAACCAACTGAGTCAACAAATCTGGACCCCTGAGAACTCCTAGAGTCTGATCCACCAACCACAGAACAAAAATCGGCTGGATCAAGGCTCCAGCACATATGCCCATATGTAGCAGACAGGGAGAGCCCTATTGTTTCATAGAAGAAGGGGATTCCAGTTATATTAGTTTTGAAACACATCTCAGAATATCATCACTACAATTACAATTCCTTCAGTGTTTCTGCTTGGTAAAAATAACATACTAGCAAAGGCATGTTACTCATTACGTATGCAAATTTATCACATATATATTCATTGTAAATAGCATTACTCAAAACACCAAAAGCATCCAGAAGGAAGAGTTTATTTTCCATAGAATATTACAAAATAAGCAAGAATAAAAGTAAACAAAACAATAAATACCACATGAACACAAAACGAACTCTACTGGCCATATTTAGAATATTTAAATAATTAACAAAATGGCTTATGCATAATTAATTAAAACATATTAGCTAACACTCATATAAATAAAATCTTTCCTAAAATAGATTATCTATTCACTACTATAAAATGAATAATTACAGTAAGAAATCATTACTTGTATGCAATCACAATCATAACTAATTCAGACAAGAATCACCAATGGATAGTGAATCATGAAGAAAAGATTATTTACATATATTCAGAGATTCTCATTAATGAAAAAAGCAGTATCATTCTTGCAACCATGACAGCAGTAAGAATTGTTCTTAATAACATAATCATCATAACTTTACCAATATGGTACTTATACACACTTTGTGCCATAGCATGATACCGTGAGAATGACAAAATATTACATCTGTTGAATGTTAACCAGAGACATTTAACCTGAATCATAAGAAACACCCAGGTGGCTAGAGATGTAACAAAATATAGGTTAATGATATTCTAAATATAACCAAGCTAGTGCTATTAATATGACTTACCATTTTGTCATTGATGTAGTGTGTAAGACAATGAGTCAAATGAATTTACTCTATCACTCATGAGAATAGGAAAAAAAAATTACTGTTATTTTCCTATGTCTCATCTCCCAGAGGTTGAGGCAGGAGGATTCTGAACAGATACTAAGAATGTTTATAATGGAGGAATCTTGAAATTGGGATATTTTCATATTTTAATATGTTTCAAGAAAATTGAACATCCTTCTATGTGGAGGGACTTTGGGAGCTCAGCAAATACTTTCAGCTATGGGAGAAAAATTTGGAGATGATTTTTTAAAATGTGTATTGGCACTCTTCTTGCATGTGTATCTATGTGAAGGTATCAGGAATGTCCAGAGCTGAAGTTACAGACAGTGGTGAGCTCTCACATGGGTGCTGAGAATGAAGCCTCAGTCCTCTGGAAGAACAGCCAGTACTTTGAACTGCGAAACCATCTGTCCAGCTTCTCAAGAGATGATTGTTTTGATATCCTCTGTTATAGCTATGAAAAGGTGGTCATGATCTACATTACAGAAAACTAAATACATTCCCTTTAGCAGAATCTATGTGTCCATTTCTCAAAGATGTGTGCTCTAACATACATTTTTG
Source organism: Mastomys coucha (assembly GCF_008632895.1). Lineage (NCBI taxonomy): Eukaryota > Metazoa > Chordata > Mammalia > Rodentia > Muridae > Mastomys > Mastomys coucha. Next base: position 78,713,192 of record NW_022196896.1, on the reverse strand, counting down.
GGAAGGTAGTTTGGGAACAAGTACTTTATAAATACTTCAATACCTAGAGGCCTTCATATTTATCCAACAAAAACTTATACCTACTCTATAAGTACACATGTTGATTTCATATATTCAAAGCTTGGACAAAACCAGAATGCCCTAAACAGAAAAGCATATATTATTACATAAAGCTAAAGGAGGAGGATGTGGAGGATGAGGAGGTGGAAAAGGAAGGAGGAGGGAGAGCAGGAGGAGGGGGAGGAGGACTTCAGGCTGTGATGTTTTCTTCTGTCCATAAAATGTTTATTGAGTTTGATACTGGTCTGTGTATTCTCCAACACAGGCTTCTCTGAGAGACATGGCAATATCTAACTAGAAACTGCTACAGAAAAAATTAACTATCTGATTTTGAATATAAAGTGTATCTATCACTATGAGCAATAATCTTACACAAAAGCTAACTGACTCATTTATTGAAAGCATTGAATCATCAGTAAATGGAATTCTAGAGTATTCATGTGAATTCTTTGGTTGTCACACAAGGTTATAGCATCTCCAGTTTTATAAAAGAAAATATGGGGCATTCATAGCACCCCCAAATTACGGCTCATACACAAGACAAAAGCTAACAGACAGAAACTCCCAGAGGATGGCTATATATGATTGATATGACACATGCTTTAAATCAGTGATAATAAATGTATTCAAAGATAACAGCTATAGTGTCTGCATAATAAAAAGCATTAGACTTTTCTTCACTAAACAGTGCAGACCATATAAGGATGCACAAATCAGTTAAAATTTTCAAACGGTAATTCTATCATTAAAACATCTATTCACTAAAATAATGTTTATTTGTGGGTTCAACAATATTATTCTAATAGAAAAATGAGTGGTAAAAATCTAAAGGATAATTCATTCAAAGGGACAAGTTTGTGGAATAAAAGAGACAAAGCAGGAAAGTAAATAATCTCCGAGTTTCAGGATACAGTAAACCATAGTGACATATGCACACTGAGCATGAGACTATTTGCAGAGAGCAGAACTTTTTAATTTGCTTCAACAGATACAGATCGTTGTTAGACAAAGTTACATGGACTACATTTCCTAAAATTATTTCCTTTTCCATCGTATGAGACACACTCAGATTTCCGTGTTTCCTTCAATAAAACACTTCAGTACTTGCACATGAAGTAAAATACCAGTGACACTTTCAGGCAGATTTCTACACTGACGCAAATATGTAGGTATCTCTTCCTCTGTGCACAGAGTGTCCTATCATTGCTCTGGTATTGTTACTGGTGTATAGCATAATCTCTTTAAAAAGGAAGTGGCAACTGTTTATAAGAAGGGTATGTTCTTTGGCATTTTGAGAAATAACTTACATTCTCCCTGTAAAGATGAGAGATATTTAGATCTATTTTTATTGAGCTAATATAGATATCCAGTTTGTTTGTTTGTTTGTTTTAAAGTTTGATTATACTGGAGAGCATAAAAGTAAAATACACAACCAGAAAGCAATTAAGACATTCAAGAAATTCTCAAAATATAAAAATATACTGTTTTGTATAGTTTGGAAAATGTCTATCTCTTAAAATAAGTGTAGAAGTGTAATTTAAAATAATCACAACATGAGAGTTTTCTTGAGTAGTTGTCAAAAGTTAAGAAGCAGAATATTTCCAATAGGATCACTATGAAAATACATTGTAGCACTTTTAGGAAGATTTAATTGGTACTTTAATATAAAATATGTCCATGCTAATAGAAGCCAGGTGGCTCATGCTTTTAATTCTAGGCCTTGGTGGAAAGAGGCATGTGGATTTCTGTGAGTTCAAGGCAAGCCTTGTCTATATAGAGAGATCAGGACAGCCAAGCCTGTTTTAAGGACAACTCCTGTTTTGAAAAACACAAACAAACAAAAAAAGCAAACAACTCAGCAGTGTTATTTCCTTCCATTTTACACCCTTTAAGATTGAAAGCTAATGAAATAATGATGATATAGCACAAATGATATACTCAAGGAAATTATTTAATTATGCAGTTTTATACTGAAGAGATATTACACAGCTTGTTAAACGGTGAAATAGTAGTGACTTGAATTTAGCAAAAGCAATTGTGTATGTGGAATTTTTTCAGTATGTCAGGTGTTATAATTTTAATTTTTTATAAAATTATGTTGTTAATGGTTCTATAATTTTTCAAACCAACTACAATTTCAAACACATACATTTATGGATGCAAACAAACATAATACTTCTATATGGTATATACTAGTTTCTTACCAAATTAAATTATATATTAAATTAAATCCAGGCTAGATTTTGAATGTTTGTCAGAATGCTGCTTCTATTTAAACTTGTCTGTTTTATCTACTAAACATCATTAACAGTGAATTATTAAATAGTACAATATTACAATACAGAAAGTGTATTAAACACATGCAAATCCTGGTAGTTTGACTACAATGAGAAGAAGCTAGTTGATGAACACAGAACATTCATTATTGATAATACATGCTGTTTCTCTGTTGAACACACTAGACATCAAAGGAATGTTTATCCTTTCATTCTATATTCATCACCTTTCAGGAATTTACATTATATATGCTAACTAAGTTACAAAAATTATAGTTGATCACTAACTTACATGAAAAAACATGACATCTTTTAAATTATACATAATTTATAGCACCACAATTATATATAATTATATATAAATTTTAATATATATGTGTGTGTGTGCATGTATTCACTGAAGAGGATTACTTTTCAAATACTGTTAAAATGTCTACAAATGTGAATGGGTGATACACAACGTATTTGAATGTGTTATTCAAGTTAAATGTTATCATTACAGGGAGTTAATTTATTTCCCTTACGTTGATTATCTTGGAGATTCATGGAATAATTATGCTATATTTATCATTTGTTATCTTATAGTTCATGTTCTTATTAGTCTCATAAGTAGAGACAATTTTGGATTCTTAAGAAAGCATGACATTGCTCAAATTTGAAACAAAAATTATTTACTTGAAAATAAATTATATATAAATGAAAATAATAATCATGGAACGGACAGTTGTTTCTCTGAGACTCAAAAATAGATCTTAGGCCTTCTCCATTTATTAAATTGGTCTGTAAGTGAATTCACAAGGTTCAGTCCAGATGACTGGTCTGTAGTATCAATTTTCACTGAGTATGTTTGGAGCAAAGCTTTATGACCTCTATTTATTATGGTAGACAATGCTACTTGAATATATCCACTTTAAAAATCTTATTACTGTCAAATTCTTTATCTAGCCCAGTCACTTGACATTCTCAGATGAATGAGTATTAGAACTTTAGCATCTTTAACCTTATGATCCTGAAGCATAAATCATTTATACCAGATTTAATTCTTAATGTCTTTTCTGGGTTAATGGAATCTCAGCTTTCATTCTGGTCTGCTCTCTGCCATTTAATATATTCTATGATTACTTTCCTTTCTGCTGTTTTCTTTCCCCGTTTTCACCCCACTGCCTCTCTTCTTTTTTTCATAATTTACATACATATCTTGGTGGAAGAATTAAGTTGTGGAACATTTCAATCCTTAAATATATTTTGAGATTTAAAAGTATGATACATATCAGGATTCATGTTTCATTTCACATCATTTAGGAAATATTAATCAAAATGTTCATTTTCTTTGTGGTGCTATTAAAATCCCTGAAATTAAGGAAATAGTTATTCCTATAATTAAGAATATAGACATAGCTACATAAAAGAACTGGGACGAAGAGGAACTAAAGTATTGTATGAGCTCAGTGGCTAATTTCTAAGTGGAACATTTGACACATTCAATTTCCCCTTCACCTAAATGTGAAAGTTTGCCAATGAAAATGACTATATTTAGATGACTTAATAATAATCATTAGAAAGTGTGTATACTAAGAGACTGTATTTTATGAGCTTTAAATATAAAATGTATTGAAATGTAGATTAAGGAAACAAAATATAACTGTGCAATTATATACTATTAAACATTATTTTATCATATATAATTTGCTAATACTTTATAGATTGTTGAACTCTCATGAATCCTGTTTGACTAAAAAATAATTCACTTTATTCAACATAGCCACAATCTCATGTGCTCAGGTGAAATGATGTCCTTCCATTTTATACATAAGTGCTCTTTTTCCCCATTGTGTTCCTCTTTCCTCTACCGCGATACTGCTTCTTGTTTGGTAGACCCATTTCCACAGTGTTCCTACTGCAGTAGAGCATAAGAGCTATATATTCATTTCAGAAATGTTAGAATTTTCATGGTTATTTTTCCTGAATTTTTCACAGGATATCTTTACTGAGTTCCATCTCAGTACTGCACCAGCCATGTAGTGTTGGGGGGTTAGTCTGGTACTGCTGTGTATACAAATGCTAAACTCAACACCCCAAGATGGGAGAATTTTGTAATATATCTTCCTTTGTTATGTTAACCTTGCTCCCCAATTTAAAGTTAATTGGTTAATAAATGGCTAGAGGTATTATACTGAGCTGCTAGACTGAGCAGCAGAGAGAGAAAGGCAGGAGTTTAGGATCCAGTGAGTGGTCTCAGCAAGGGGTGGGGGAAGAGTGAGGATATGGTGAGAATAGGAGGCTACCATGAGAGAAAATGAACCATGAGCATGTAGCCAGGAGAATTCTATCCTAAGGACAGGTTGATGGAGCAAAAACACAGCATAGGTGAAAATCAAACATCAAGTAACAAGGGTTATATGATTAGGATGTAAATCAGAATAGCAAAACATCTGCCCAACCTAGGCTTTCAGCTTGTCAATAAAATACCAGAGTTTGTATCTTTTATATGGGCTGGCTAGAATATATAATTCTTTTACAATGCAGGAAAAATAGAAAGACAAATAAAATGCTTTCCTTTGAAAGGGTCCATGTGAACTCTTAGTAAAGAAATATGAAGAAAATTGGGGAAAGAAATGGAGCATTTTATTTCATGCGATACAGTTTTGCTAAATAAAATAATAGATGTCATCAATAGTATATACTTAATATTATAGTCATGTGTGCAAAACAGTATCTAAATATGTGGTTAATGAGTATTCAAATTATTTCATTTGTGTGGGAATGAAAAAATGACAGAATAATGTCAAAAGTATGTACTGCAGCCAGTCTAGATTCACTCAGAAGACATTTGCATTGAATATTAATAAGTCCAGTGTGTGTTTTAAAAGAACAGCTTTTTACATTGCTCTGACATAACATTCTCAAGAGTACAATATAGTCATGGTTGCTTTTTGTTTCATGAATTCAAGATTACCAAAGTGCCACATTTATGCCATCATCTAAAGACTGAAAAGTTAGTAAGTCATAACTCATCTTTATTTTCTTTTTTATTACAAATAATTTCACAAATTTTGATCGTTTCCCAAATCCTATCTCCTCCCAGATGTTCACACCTCCCTACCCACTCAACTCAATGCTATTTTTCTCCTTGTAGAATACAAACAAAACTTCAGCATAACAGTAAGTTTCAGAACAGACAATCTTAGCCAGTGAGGGAAACCATCAACAACAGGAAGCTGATGAAACATATTTGGATGAGGAGGCCATGTTCTACCACAGCAAGCAGAAAAACTTGGCAGCTCTGTCTATGTAGTTCTGGATTTAGAGTCAAAGAAAGGGGTTGTGGAATCTCCTTCTTTAATTAGGGAAAGCTGTAAAGGCCAGGCATGTGTCAACAGTGTCCCTTCAGTTCCAGAGTGACCATTGCGTGAAACTATGAATGTGAAGCTTGGATTGACTTGGAGACCTCAAGACGTTTGAGATTCCAGAGTTGTGGAATACCTGCCAAGTAAAGCTGTGGACTGCATGAGGGAACAGCATAAGAGAAAGAAGTATGTTGCACTAAACCAAGATGAAAGGAGTTGGAGCTCTGAAGAGCAATTTGACATCACATGTGTGATGGTTTGTATATGCTTGTCCCAGGGAATGACACTATTTAGAGGTGTAGCCTTGTTAGAGTAAGTGTATCACTGTGGGCAAGGGCTTTCTTACCCTTATCCTAGCTGGAGGATAGTTTTCTCCTGTTTGCCTTTGGAAGAAGATGTAGAACACCAACTCTTACGGCACCATGTCTGCCTGAAGGCTGCCATGCTCCCACCCTGATGATAGTAAGGCTGCATCTCTGAATCTTTAAGCCAGACCCAATTAAACTTGTCCTTATAAGAGTTGCTGTGTACATGGTGTATGTTCACAGCTTTAAAACCCTAACTAAGACAGATGTGAAATTTGGATTTTGCCTGTCTTATTTTCAGTCTTAGGTTGATCTAATGTTTCCTCACTGGGCTCTCTTTTCTTCCTTTTGGAATGGTAATGTATATTCTGTACCATTTTATATTGGAAGATGTGGTCTGATTTTAATATGTCTTTACAGGGGATTATAGTTATTAGATTGACATGAGAATCCAAGACTCTTGACATTGGACTTTGCAACATTGCAACAGTACTGAGACTTATTGACTATGGGGACTTTTGAAGTTGGACTGAATGCATTTTTACTTTTTGTATTATGATATGGTTGTAAGCCTATTGGAGCTGGAGATTGAAATGTAGAAGTTTGAATAAGAATGACCCCCTAGGCTCATATATTTGAATGCTTAAAAGTTGTCATTGAGAGGTTTGGAATTTTTGGTGTGGTTTTGTAGCATGGGTATAGCCTTGTTGGAGAAAGTGTGTAATTGGGGGTGGGCCTTGGGGTTTCAAAAACCCAAGACAGTACCAGTGCATCCCCTCTCTTTCCACTGTCTGCAGATTTGGATGTATAATTCTGAGGCTACTGCTCCAGCACCATGTCTACCTGCATGCCACCATGCTTCCTACCATAGTGTCTATGAACTAAATCTCTGGACTGTAAAGTAGCCACAATTAAATGTCTTTCTTTTATAAGAGTTGCCTTAGTCATGCCTTTTCATAGCAAAAGAACACTGAGTAACACAAGTGATATGAGGAAACAAATATATTCTCCCATTAAAGGGAGGTATAACTTGGAAAGGAAGAAAGGCAGGTAGACTAAGTCCTGCTTAGGCTCCTTCATTTTTGTATGCTCTTTTGCCATTTTTTTGGAATACACCCTTTAGATCAGTTATGTGAAGAGTAATGTCATCTAATAGTGTGTCAGTTCATCCAAAGAGAGATAATAAAAGTCTGATTGGTTTGCCATGCTCATGACTTCTGCACTGGTAGGTTCAACCAATGGAGGGTTGGAATAGGTTTTTAAAATGCACATGTCAGAAACATGAAGATAATATTTTTCTGACATTATTCTCTAAACAATACTACACTGTAACCACTAATCACAGATCAGGTTTATTGTATTAGCTGTGATAAATTGTCCAGAAGTGACTTAAAAGTATATACAAAATGTACTATGCTTGTTGTATAAGGGAATTTTAGTGTCTGTGATAGTTAGCTACAATTATTTACTTGACATAAGTTAGAATCACCTAGAAGAGAGTTTCAGTAATGATTTGTATATATTGGGTTGACCAGTCTGCATGTCTATGTGGATATGCCTTAACAAAGTTAACTGATTAGGTTACTGCCAGCTCACATAGGCACCATTCCCTAGGCTAGTTCTGAACTGTGTGAATGGCAAAGTCCAACAGAGCAGAAGTAAATAAATGTCCATGACACTTCTCTCTCTCTCTCTCTCTCTCTCTCTCTCTCTCTCTCTCTCTCTCTCTCTCCTTGGATGTGATATCACTCTTTCAACCTCTTATTGCCCTGATTTCCCTGTTACAATGACCTATAATCTGTAATCATGAGCTAAATAAACCTTTTCTCTCCTTCTCCTCCTCCTCCTCCTTCTCCTTTTCCTTCTCCTCCACCACCTCCTCCACTACTACCAGCACTACCACTACCACTATCACCACCACCACCAGCACAACAACAACAGAGAGAACATAAGAAACACATACCATGAAACCCACAAAATTAGAAATAAACAATTAATTAGAAAATTAACAGTGAGGTTATATATACATATATAATATTCATATATATTCATATATATAAAAAAGCCCAAACAAAGCAGTTGGAGATTATGACTATGACTTTTTTTTATGCTGGCAATCTACTTCTAGGAATGGTGCTGACACTTATGAGCAGTTAGTATATCCAGTAAGAATTCATTACAGAAAATTGTCCACTTGGCAAGTGAGTATTCCTTGTCTACTTTTGCTTCTCATCACTGGGACTCCAGTTAGGTCGAACATGTGTGTGCCTTGTACATGCTGACACAGTCTCTGTGAGTTTATATGTACATCAGTCTTGTTTTTGCTAGAAGACATTACTTGGTGCGACTCATTTCCTGATGAATGAACCTTAAAATGTGTCTTCTTGAACCCTGAAGGGAAGGATTTAATGAAGACACTCCATATAAGATTAAGACTTCTAAAAACTCAGCCTTTGAGTATTGCCCAGAGGGGACATCTCTCTGTTAGTTTCTATCAGTTACAAGAGTCTTCTCTAAAAATGCCCAAGCAAAACAATGATCTATGGATATAACCGAATGCAATTAGAAGTCACTTGATTGTTATGTCCCTTTAGTAGAAAAATATTACTTGGTGTTCTCCTTGCCCCATGACCTATCTACTCAGTCTAAAGTTAATAGCTACATAAGCAGTGCCATTCATCACTTTCTTTCATCATGTGAAGTAGGCCTGAAATCCAATCAGACAGTATCAGAATATTCCTACAATGTTTGTGACAATATTGAACCAAAGTGTAATGGTTGCAGGACAGCATTGTATATCAGGGTTTGTAACTTTTGTTGGTTATATTTCTCTTCTGGTATCAAGCAGAGTATCATTAACTTGATAGCATCATGAACACTAGTAAATATCAGTAAAGACTCTAGCTGGCACTAGCTAGACTTCACCATGATCAATGACAAGTGCAATATCCTCAGTTTGTGGAAAGCAAACAATAGTCTTTTTGTAACTATTGCTTTTTGAGAAGTGCCCTATAACTAAAAAACCCACTGATTATTCATACAAATACTTATAATTTCATAGAGTTTAAAACATTCTACACAAAAGGAAGTCTGCAGGGCCTCATTGCTATTTTATGAAGCAGTTTCCAGTTATAATTGAAACTAAAGAAGCAATCTTTTGCTGGGCAGAGGTGGCGCACGCCTTTAATCCCAGCACTTGGGAAGCAGAGGCAGGAGGATTTCTGAGTTCAAGGCCAGCCTGGTCTACAGAGTGAGTTCCAGGACAGCCAGGGCTACACAGAGAAACCCTGTCTCTAAAAAACCCCCAACCCCCACAAAAAAAAAGCAATCTTTTCCAGTTACAGCAGGTTAGTTGGATAAGAATTCCCAGAAGATTGGACAGCATGCACCAAATTGTGTGAACTCAGACCAGCCAAAATCTCAAAATGAAGAAGGACGTAGACAAGGTATTCTACCTCTAGCTGAAGAAATATTGGCATTGATAGCTGCTAGGATATGGAAAGTCAATATTCATTAAGAGTATAATACTTGGTAAATAAACTGGACAGCCTTTATAGGATTGTGGATTTAAAAAAAAAAAAGAGGAGGATAAAAAGCAAGGAAGAGATGGTGTTTCCTGGAGGAGTTGAGGGATGGGATACATATTTGGAAAATACAATTGGTGGAGCACTCAAAAAATACATGTCATAACACCCATAGGAACCTCCACTCCCAGTTGCTCTAACACACCCAGTATCATAGGATCAAAGTGAGGAGGATACAACATCTATTCCAACACAACTGGGAGTATCTGGGACTAGTAGGATGCAGGGACACAGGAACCCCTGACCAACAACTGGCTCCGGTTCCTTCTGGTCTATGCCTGAATACCTTGGGCACAAATTCTGCCCCCGTCCCACACCACAAAGAGGAAACTCCACTCCCAGGCACTCTAACATGCCCAGGATCACAGAATCACAGGATCACAGAATCATAGAAGCTTGGTCACACCAGGATCTCAGGGTTCTAGAGCTAGCTTGACTTCCAGAAACTCTGACACACACAGGATCTCAGAATCACAGGATCCAGGAATCACAGTATCACAGAGACAGCTGGACTCTGAGAAGTTCTGACACAACAAGGAACACAGGAAGGATAGACTCCAGTCAGATATAATGAGGACAGGTAGCAGTAGAAATAATCAGATGATGGGAGGCAAGCATAAGAACATAAGCAACAGAAACCAAGGCTACTTAGCATGATCAGAAACCAATTTACCCACTATAGCAAGCCCTGGGTAAACTATCACATCAGAAAAGCAAGATTTGGATTTAAAGTCACTTCTCATGACAATAATACAGGACTTTAAGATGGATATAAATAATTCCCTTAAAAAAAATAAAGGAGAACACAGGTAAACAGCTAAAAACACTTAAAAAGGAAAAACACAAAAACTCCCTTAAAGAATTACAGGAAAACACAATCAAACATGCAAAGGAAATGAACAAAATCATCCAAGATCTAAAAATTGAAAGAGATACAATAAAGAAATCACGAAGGGAGACAACCCTGGTGTTAGAAAACCCAGGACAGAGATCAGGAGTCACACATAGATGCAAGCATAACCAACATAATACAAGAGATAGAAGAGAGAATCTCAGGGGCAGAAGATACCATAGAAAATGCAAAATGCAAAAAGCTCCTAACCCAAACTATCCAGAAAATCCAGGACACAATGAGAGGACCAAACCTAAGGATAATAGGTATAGAGGTGAGCGAAAATTCCCAGTAAATGTCATCAAAAAAATTATAGAAGATCACTTCCCTAACTGAAAGAAAGATTTGCCATGAACATTAAAGAAGCCTATAGAACTCTAAATAGACTGGATTCCTCCCATCACATTATAATCAAAATACCAAATGCACTAAACAAAGAAAGAATATTAAAAGCAATAAGAGAAAAAAGTCAAATAATATATAAATGCAGACCTATCAGAAGTACTCCATACTTCCCATCAGAGACTATGAAAGCCAAAAGATCCTGGGCAGATGTCATACAGACACTAAGAGAACATAAATGCCAGCCTAGGCTACTATACTGAGCAAAACTCTCAATTAAAATAGATGGAAAAGCTAAGATATTCCATGACAAAACCAAGTTTATATAATATCTTTCCACAAATCCAGTCCTACAAAGGATAAAGATGGAAAATGCCAACACAAGGAAGGAAACTTCACCCTAGAAAAAACAAGAAAGTAATTTTTCCATAAACCCAAAAGAAGATAGCAACAGAAACATAATTCCACCCCTAACAACAAAAATAACATTAAGTAACAATCACTTTTCCTTAATATTTTTTAACATCAATGGACTCAGTTCCCCCAACAAAAAGACATAGAATAAGAGACTGGATACATAAACAGGTCCCAGCATTTTGCTGCATACAGGAGATGCACCTCAGTAACAAAGACAGACACTACCTCAGAATAACAGGTTGGAAAACAATTTTCCAAGCAAGTGGTTGTTGTACCAAAGGCAGGCCGCCTGCTGTGACCTGGCTGAGGCTCTCTCTCTCTCCCTGGTGGTGACCTGTGACTGCACAGCATGTTAGTTAAAAAGGAGGCAATGTATAAATGAGATATTTTATTGTAAGAAGGAGAAAATAGGCTCATCAAGTAGAGAGAAGGAAAGGAGAGGAAGGGGAGAGAGAAAAGAAAAAGAGAGAGAAAGGAAAGGAAGAAAGCAAGAGAAGAACAAAGAACAAGGGAGCAAGAGAATGAGAGGGAGTGGAGGGGCAAACCAACCCTTATATTGTATGGGGCATGGCATGCCTGGCTTGTTGTCAGAGGACTGGAGATAGGGTCCAGCTAGAATGCTGGGAGCCTGGGGCATTGTCTGCCTGGTAGAGCACACATCACCTGCAGGGGCAGCTGTGAGGGGTTGTGACTGAAACAGGAACCAAAGACTCAGGAGTTATGGCTAAGTTCCTTCTGCGCCCTGAAGCAGAAATTGCCTACAGAGGCTCCAGGGCTTAAAGCCAAATACTCTACTGAACCTAAGTTACCTGAGCACACCACTGTCCATGAATGGTCCCAAGAAACAAGCTAATATTATATAAAATCGACTTTCAACCAAAAGTTATTGAAAAGGATAAGGAAAGACACTTTATACTGGTCAAAGGAAAAATTTACCAAGATGAACTTTCAGTTCTAAACATCTATGCTCCAAATGCAAGGGCATCCAAATTCATAAAAGAAACTTTACTAAAGCTCAAAGCACACATCGTACCCCACTCTCAGCAATGGAAAGATTATGGAAACAGAAACTAAACAGAGACACATTGAAATTAACATAAGTTATGAACCAAATGGATCTAACAGATATTTATAGAACATTTCATCCTAAAGCAAAAGAATATACCTTCTTCTCAGCACCTCATGGTAACTTCTCCAAAACTGACCATATCACTGGGCACAAAACAAGCCTCAACAGATTCAAAAGATTGAAATAATCCCATGTACCCTACCAGATCACCA